>NC_041390.1:289529867-289556296 GCF_002162155.2 Triticum dicoccoides
ACCCCCCCCCCCCCGGGGCCAGTGCTCCTCTGAGTGTTGGTCCGACCGAGTAGACTGCGGGGCCACCTCGGGGCAACTTGAGGGTTGGTTTTACTCGTAGGATGTCTCATCTGAGTGTGCCCTGAGAAAGAGATATGTGCAGCTCCTATCGGGATTTGTCGGCACATTCGGGCGGTGTTGCTGGTCTTGTTTTAACCTGTCGAAGTGTCTTGAGTAACCGAGATACCGAGTCTGATCGGAACGTCTTGGGAGGAGGTCTATTCCTTCGTTGACCGTGAGAGCTTGTCATGGGCTAAGTTGGGACTCCCCTGCAGGGATTTGAACTTTCGAAAGCCGTGCCCGCGGTTATGGGCAGATGGGAATTTGTTAATGTCCGGTTGTAGATAACTTGAACCTTAACTTAACTAAAATGATTTCAACTGAGTGTGTTACCGTGATGGCCTCTTCTCGGCGGGGTCCGGGAAGTGGACACGGTGTTGGAGTAATGTTTGCGCAGGTTGTTCTCTAGTTTCTCGCTCGCGCTTTGCCTCCTCTTCTCGCTCTCTTTCGCGAATAAGTTAGCCACCATATTTGCTAGTCGCTTGCTGCAGCTCCACATATTTTTACCCTGTCATACCTTTAAGCTTAAATAGTCTTGATTGCGAGGGTGCGAGATTGTTGAGTCCTTGTGGCTCACAGATTACTATTACACCAGATGCAGGGCCTGATGATTCCGCTCCAGCAGACGCGTATGAGCTCAAGTGGGAGTTCGACGAAGACCCTCAACGTTACTATGTTTCCTTTCCCGATGATCAGTAGTGGTGCCCAGTTGGGGGTGATTGGGACCGTTGTCGCATGTTGGGTTCTCTTTTATTTTGGCGTCGTAGTCGGGCCATGAGTGTTTGGTTGATGTAATGTTATTTATGTACTTGATTGACGTGGCGAGTGTAAGCCAACTATGTTATCTCCCCTTTATTATTCATTTTACATGGGATGTTGTGAAGATTGCCTAACTTGCGACATATGCCTTCAATGCGATTATGCCTCTAAGTCGTGCCTCGACACGTGGGAGATATAGTCGCATCGAGGGTGTTACAACGAGCTCAAGTGCGACAACACCAACATCATCATGACGATGCTCACCAAGCGCAAATGCACAAGTCCCAACAAGCCCTACTTCACGCGAAGGCAAACCTTCCTGAGCATAAGAGAAGACCGCAAGACGAGCACCACCAAGATGGAGCTACGGCTGCACCAACCACTTCGGCATCTTTGCCAAGTGTTCTCAAGGCATCTTCGCCTTCAGACGTACGGCATCTTTGTCTACTTCCCATGAGTTCGCCTACATCGACATCTTCACCAACGAGGCGACCACCTATGGGCGAGGGCGACACTTCCATCTTCAGAAGCCCCTCAAGGAAGATGGCCGATCATGGGAATTTCCCTTCGGTCATGGAGACGAGCTATGAGGTGCCACATCATATGGGCCTCCAACAACAAGACGCCGGCAAGATGGTTGAGCTAGGGCCATCCCTTTCGACAACGGCAACGAGCATGAACCTCTTCAACAACATGAAGACGGCGCCCATATTGGACTCATACTCCGAGTCAAGCTACGAGACCGCACATGAGACCTTATCTTCGGTCTTAGAGGAGAGTGATGATGTGCCATCTTCGGCCTTCATCCATGGCTACAACTATGACATGATTGAGCATGGAGACATTTGCACCTACATCTCTCCGACACCCACATATGATGAGATGTCCCAATTGCCATGTAAGGAGAGCCACCACCCCATGAGTGAGATGAGTGACTCCACCATATGTGACATTGAGTGCATTTCCTACGAGAGGATGAGTGAGAGCATGCCACACACCCTATGTGAGGTTGAGAGCCATTTGAGTGACTCCACCCACCATATGAGTGAGAACATCTTACCGGGAGTGAGTGAGCCACAACACTTAGTGAGTGAGGTAGTTGACACGGCATGTGAGGCCACTATGATTTCTAACAACTTAACCTCTACTCCGAGTGTGTTTTCTTCTTTGGTGCTAGGTCTCCTACATGACGACATGCCTATCCTCGACGAGTCCATACCTCCAATGGAGACGACGATGGCCATGGTGGACGATGATGCACCCCCCACATGGTTCCATCAAGTTGAAGATGACGACGACTCGGTCTTCGACACCTCACCTACAACACATGAGCGATGCTCCAAAGGTAACATAGGTAATGGTGCTTCTCTTGTCCCACTAGTGGACTATCTCACCAATGATTTCTTGCATGATGTTGATCCACCCATGCTTCATGCTAGTGCGAATTACTCATGTCATGACTTACCCATTTATGATGAATATGATGATGAGCATGTTGATTTGCCTAGTTGTGATGGCATGCTACATAGGATCTCATGTGAAAATTCTATTGGTCACGTCATGTTTGACAATCCATTGAACTTGTCATATGCTATGAGTGAGATCGCCCATATTGCATCATTTCAATCTCAACATAGTAACTATGCATGCCCCATTAAAATAAATCACATTTGCACTTATGGCATAGATGACGAGATGATGGTCATTGGCTTTTGCTTTTCATGTGATGATATTGCCATGCTTCCTTTACATGATTTGCGCAATTCATCTACTATACCATGCCATGGTCACATTGTTCCGAATATGCTTTATTTTGGATGTTGTCAATATTCTCTAAGAGATGTTTCCATTAATGCTCATGAGGAGACCCCCCATAGTTTCCTCATACATATTAGGAGATTTTGATGCATTCCATACATTGCATGATTCTCATAATTGCTTGCACCATATGCATTCCATGAATAACAATGCTCTAGATATTTCCCACGATGCATTACACAATTTGAGTCTCCATTATCCTATACATAACAACAAACCTCTCATGATAGATGACATGTTTCTATATCACGCATCTCATTTATTTGAGCATTGGATATTTTGTGTTAACCAACACAAGCACATATGCATCATGATGGATGATATGTACATATACCACACACACACAATTTTCCTTTTGTCTTTGTTTTGTGTATGTACTCACATATACTCGTCAACCTCTCAATCACAATAGTTGACGAAAGGAGTTCTTGAGAGCAATGATGACTTGGGATCCCGTGGACTATCCTTACCACCATTCCCTTTGCGCTAGGACTACGCGCATCTCTTCTACTTGGCTCTCACACGGCTATGGGCTATTTACCACTTGCTACATTATGCCCATTCTATCGTGCTCACTTTGCATGTTACGCATCTTTACATGATTTTGCCATGCAATTGTGACCCTTGCTTGCATCTACCCATGATTCTGTTCGCACACGAACACGTCACGTGTACCCTCGACGCCGGGGGTGATGCACCGCAGCTCGCGTCGAAGGAGTCTCACCGGAAGCGCGATTCACAAAACGACCGGAGAGAGCTTTTGAGGACCCGAAACCCCACACTCCCGGAAGGGACCCCGTCGGGGAGTGCGGCGGCTATGGGCTGCCCTAAGTCGGTCAAGCCGCCCCTAGAGCCTCGGGATTCGTAGCTCTCCAACACGAAGAACGACGAAGAACAAGGGAGCAAGAACGGGGGAAGGACAAAACATAGATGAAAAAAGTGGTAGATGCGTTGCGATTGTGTGTTGTTATTCAATCGGCCGTCACCCCTTACATATATATGAGGCGGCTGGACTTTCCGTACAAGAAAAGGACTCAAATCCCATCCAAAACATCAAAAGATAACCTAACTCGGACTACGAGGGCTGGAACTTCCGGTCAGCCCGAAACTTCCGGGCTGAAATTATATCAAGTAGCCCTCTTGCACTGAATCTGCAGGTCGCATACTACTTCGGATGACAGTGGTCCCAAAAGCAAAGTTGTAGATCTTGCAATGGACAAAAACTCTTCAGTTGATCCCTTTTTTATCCGAGGTCATCTTGATGTCGAAATCGGCCCCGCAAATCTGCAAACAATGTTAAAAATTCAGTTTTCGGGGCGCACCGCGTGCAAACTTTCGGTTTAGCCCGGAACCTCCCCGGAAGTTTTGCCCGGAACCTCCCCGGAAGTTTTGCCCGGAACTTCCGGGGCAAACTTATGCAGCACACTGTTTTGGCTCTAACTTTTGCATACGAACTCCGATTTAGACGTTTTTTACATCGAAATCGGTCGTCTTAACGAGATGAAGACAATCCGTGTAGGAACGTTTCCCATACGAGGTCGTCTTGAAGGCCTAATTGTCCGAACAATACTCTGAATACAAAATCATAATTTTTTTAGCATAGTTTCGGCCCTTGAGATGAGGTCGGATGGCGATAACCCAAACTTCAAAGATGTTCATATCGACAATATGAAACTTTTTTCATGTAGATCACTTCTCTATTTGAGGCCATCTTAATCAAGTTCTTAACCGCGCCAAAATCTGGTGTCAACACATGCCCCCCTGTTTTTCGGCAAAACTTGTGTGCCAAAAAATAATTTGCAATGTATTTGTTCTAAGGACGATGTCAACACTCCATCGGCCATTTATTTTTCTTAGGACGATAATTATGTATCGGCCATGTTTATGCTAAGGGCGATAGTTATATATCGGTCGTTTGCCTATCTAGGCTTCTTGCCACACACACTTGGGTGATACTTCTTTAAATATTTGCCATTGAGAGCTCGAGGTAATAATGTGCCTTGTACGGATTCCACCAAATATGAGTTTCTAGGAACAACTCTTGTAATCTTAAAAGGACCTTCCCAACTTGGAGACCACTTCCCGAATTTTCTATGTTTTGAACCAATTGGTAGAATCACCTTCCACACGAGATCGCCAACTTGAAAATTCTTCAACTGGGCCTTCTTATTGTAAGCTCTTGCCACCCTCAACTTATCTCTCTCTATGGCATTCAAAGTAGCCAAACGTTTATCGGCGACTTCATCAATATTGTCCATCATCAAGTTATAGAAGCCCACCGCCGATAACTCATTTTGTTTGGCTATTCTCAAAGCATTCAAATTCACTTTCACTGGTAAAACGGCCTCTTGACCATATACGAGCTCATATGGAGTTACCTTTGTAGCACCATGCCTTGAGATTCTGTGTGCCCACAAAGCTTCGGACAATAGCTCATGCCATCTCCTTGGATTATCCTCAATCTTCTTCTTGATGAGCTTGATAGACTCAGCTTGTCCATTGGCTTGGGCATAATATGGAGAGGAATTGAGCAATTGTATCTTATATGATTCGGTAAATTCTCTAACTTGATGTGACATAAAAGATGAACCTTGGTCTGTAGTTAATGTTTGAGGAATGCCGAATCTATGAATAATATGCTCAGTTATGAATTGAATTACCTCTGTATGTGTCATATTTTTGAGTGGTATTGCTTCAGACCATTTAGTGAAATAATCAGTTGCCACCAACACGAACCGATGCCCCTTTGAAGAAGAAGGATGGATCTCTCCAATAAATTCTAATCCCCAACCTCTAAAAGGCCACGGCTTGATAATAGGATGCAACATAGCAGCGGGAGCCAACTGAATATCACCAAACTTTTCACAGGCTTCACATCCTTTATAATACCTGAAGCAATCATTAACCATTGTCGGCCAATAAAACCCAGCACGTCGTAATAACCATTTCATCTTGGGAGTCGACTGATGAGTGCCACAAATACCTTCATGGACCTCTCCCATAGCAACTCTTGCTTGGTCCTCGTCCAAGCACTTTAAAAGAACATCATCAACCGACCGGTGATAGAGACCATCATATCTCATTGTGTACTTGAAAGCCATACGCCGAACAGCCATGTCCACCCTTTTACTAGGATCACCCAAATAATCAACAATGGGTCTCCTCCAGTCTTGATTTTCTCTTGCATTAAATATTTCATTAGTAGCCGAAACAGTGGGCTCCAGTTCGGCCTCCCCTATGTTGGCAAGACTAGACATCGGCCTTTGAGAAATATGAAACATGCCACGATCAACATGATAGCCGGATGCTTGTTGTGCCAACTCATTTACTCTCCAATTGTCATGTCTAGATATATGAGCAATGCTAAAATAATCCAATTTAGAAATTATATCTAGACATTTATCAAGATAAACATTAAGTGATTCATCAAAACATTGAAAGATTTTGGATATTTGTTGCACTACTAATAACGAATCACCAAAAGCCTCAATATGTGTAGCACCTATGGCAAGCAACATCTCTAAGCCGAATAACAATGCTTCATATTCGGCTTGATTATTTGTGCAAAAGTATTCTAAGCGGCATGAGGCTTCAAAAACAGCACCATGAGGAGATATATAAACAATACCAACACCTTGGCCATTGCTACAAACTGAACCATCAAAATATAATCTCCATGGTACTAATGAAACAAGGTTTATATCAATATCACACTTGTCATCAATCCGATGATCAACAATAAAATTAGCAACAATTTGGCCTTTCATGGATTTCAGAGATTCATAAGCCAAATCATACTCAATTAAAGCATAAGCCCACTTGCCAATTCTACCACTAAGAATTGGCCTATGCAACATGTATTTGATGACATCGGTTTGACAAGCTACAATACAAGTACTATGCACTAGATGATGTCTCGATTTTGTGCAAGCATAATATAAGCATAAGCATAATTTCTCAATAAATGTATACCTTGTTTCGGCATCCAATAAGCATCGGCTCAAATAAGTAATAGCATGCTCCTTTCCTTCGGTCTCTTGAGTCAAAACAGCACCAATAACACCTTCCTCTGTTGCAATGTAAAGTGTAAATGGCTCCCTGTGCCTGGGCGCTTTCATAACCGGAGGAGTGCACAAATATTTCTTAATCATATCAAATGCCTATTGCTGTTTTGCCCCCCAAGTAAAATCAACATCATTCTTTAACCGAAGGATAGGAGTAAATGCATCAACCTTCCCTGATAGATTGGCTATGAACCTCCTCAAATAATTGACCTTGCCAAGGAATTTTTGCATATCTCTCTTACATGTTGGAGCCTCTACTTTCTGTATAGCTTCTATCTTTTTGGGATCAATTTCCATGCCATCTTCATGAATAATGAAACCCAGAAACTTCTCAGTCGATACACCAAAGGCACACTTCAAAGGATTCATTTTCAGCCCATATTTCTTCATTCTTTCAAAAGCCAAACGCAAATCGGCTAAGTGAGATTCAAAAGCATCTGATTTGACAACAATATCATCAATATAGACCTCAAGTATAACACCAAGTAAATCATGAAAAATTAAATTCATAGCCCTTTGATACATGGCGCCAGCATTCTTTAACCCAAAGGTCATCACCGTCCACTCAAATAAACCAAGCCGGGGCATCGAAAAGCCGTTTTGGACATGTCTTCTTCGGCCATAAAAATCTGATTATACCCCGCATTACCATCAAGAAAGCTAATGATCTTATGTCCAGAAGCATCATTAATAAGCATATCGGCTATTGGCATGGGATACTCATCTTTAGGTGTAGCTCTATTCAAATCTCTGAAATCAATGCACACCCTCAACTTGCCAGAGCCTTTCTTCTCTACTGGCACAATGTTAGAAATCCACTCGGCATACCTGCAAGGTCTAATAAAGTTAGCTTTGAGCAAACGACCGATCTCTTCCTTGATCCGGTCATACGTTTTTGGATTAAACGTTCTGGCCGATTGCTTGTATGGCCTAAAACCGGCCTTTATAGGTAACCGATGCTCCACTAGCTCTCATCTTAAACCTGGCATCTCATGATATTCCCATGCAAAGCAACAAACATATTCTTTCAATAGCTCGATCAACTTAGCTTTATGATCGGCTCTTAAATTTTCGTTTACAAATGTCGACCTAGGAATTGAACCATCTCCTATATCTATCTCTTCTAATGGATCGGCCGATGTAAAACCTTGTCCTAACTTATCCATATCATCTAACTCTTCTATGGACTCATACATATCGTTCTCATTGGACCGATATTCTACAAGACGCTTTTGTAACCACTCTGAGTTAGGATCCATTTAAATACATCATACCTTGGAGCCAATTATCGCCAACCGCCTTTAAAGAAACGGGCATGAAACCACTTTTTGGGGCGCTAAGAAAATCAAATTCTGATAAGTCGCGCCCCGTCAAGCAAGTAGCATTGGGATGTTGCCAATCCACCGATGCATCGGCCAAAGCAACACAAGCCGAATTATTCGCATGAATGACTTCTACTTCATCATCAACCCATTGAATTAAAAATTGGTGCATAGTAGATGGCACACATTGGTTTGCATGAACCCAAACGCGGCCTAATATCACATTGTAGTTACCTTGCACCTCGGCGACAAAGAGCGCGGTAGCCAAAGTTTTGCTTCCCACCGTAAGTTCCACATACATTACACCTTTGGCTTCAATTTTCTATTTGCCTTCAAATCCATTAAGCACCATGTTGGTTTTTATTAACTCTTCATCAGGCAGCCCCAATCTTTTGAAGACCGAATATGGCATAAGATTCACCACAGCACCACCATCGACAAGCATTCTAGCAACTGGTGATCCATTAATATGACCTTTAAGGAACAATGGCTTCAAGTGCGTCACCGATTCTTTTGGCTTCTCGAATATAGAATTTTTACGACCAAAATCTAACTGAGCTACTTCCCCTTCTTCATCTATAGCACGAAATTCAGCGGGTAAGTATCCATACCTTCATGAACCGGTGTAGACTCATAATCAAGCATTTCATATTCTTCCTCAAGCATGTCCACTGACTCTAAAATATCTCCAAGTGAAGAGGAAGTAGTAGGCAAAGTGGACGATGTAATAGTAGCCGCATCGTCCTCCGTTAGTGGTGTAGGTGTTGCTATGACCAACGCAGAAGCTGCCATGTTTTCCTTTTGCTTTGGCCTCCAAACTTGTTTTGGGGGTTCCATGGGACGGCTTTCATTGAATAATTTATCCCTTAGCTTTTCTGCTTCTTGTTCCTCCATCTCATGACTCCTCATGCGTTGCAATCTCCTTTTTTGCGCCTTGGTCAGACCGGAAGGACACCACTTAGGCTGAGTATATTTTGGATCCCTCAACTTGGCCTTGCTTGTGCTAGCTTCATGATCATTAGCCATGGGACCTTGCTGGACAGCAGCTACATCTTTATTAGAATCAGCCGGATTATCAACAATAATCGGCACTTTGATTATTAATTCTTTAGTGCCTATCATAATAATTTCACCACTAGTACTCTTCTCCTTCTGCTTGCCAAGCTCTGAAATTTCAGCACTTGGTGATTTGGCACGCCACACTTGCCTGCTGGCCATTTTTTGATTATCCCGATTGACACCATTGTTCAAACGGCCTCGTGTGGGATAAGAAAGCCTCTCATGAACGGGCCTCCTTGGTTCTGCCCAACCCGGATGAAAAGCATAAGGGGCCATTGGGGGCTGCCCCCATCCTCCATTGAAACCACCTATGTAGTATGGCGCATAGGGGGGTGGCGCCATCCATGGTCCCGGTGCCCATGACCCAAATGGCCTTGTGATGAGGACATCAATACCATTCTTATACCCACAGCCCCTGCTGCTATACATACTGGACCAATTACTAAAGCTCGCGCACGCCAATTGGATTATCAGGTACTTTCGTTTCTTGGTAACGATTCTAATGTTCATGAGAATATGATGCTGCCTAAATTGGATACCTTTGTTTTGCTTACAAATGAAGGGCCTACCTTGGGCAAGAAAGATGAATCTTGGAGCAAGTTCAAGCATGGAGATGATGGCATGTGCAAGGGGATCAAGAACGGAGTTACAAGTGATGATTTCAGGACTTTGAAGCCACCATAAGGAGTGCATGAAGCCTTGGACGAAATATACAAGATGCCACTTCATAAATTTCGTCCAGAGGCTATTTTAGGTGCTGCGTCACCTTATTATTGGGCCAGGCCCATGTATTTTTGAAATACTTAAGTATAGGCTGTTTTTAGAGTCCGTATGTGTGGGGAAACAAGAGTTAGGGTTGGTTTCGGACCCCTCCTCCAAGGGCCACGAAATCCTCCCCTCTTCCTCCATATATACAGCCCTTAGGACGTCGTTTAGACTTTGGGTTTTGTTTAGATTAAAAGTTCGCCATAGCTGCAACTTCGCGTACTTCGTTTGTGTTCAACGACCATACCAAGGCGTCACAGAACCCCACCTTGATCAATAAAGCTTTCATCTTATATTCGCAATATCCATATTGCAATCTCAGTTTCTTGCTTGTTCTTCGTTTGCTCGTAGGAAACAGACCCTTGTGGTCAGGTTGATCGTGCTCCGACATGGTCAATAACCCTCGGAAGTTGGTTTAGCGATTGCTAAGGCGCGACGTCTCGCACGTTCGTAGTCGGATCGTCAAGGTCGACTCCCATGGAAAACGATAGCCACCATCTCGTCGAAACATCGGGACACCTTTGCCTCTATCAAGTGGTATCATATTCACCACCACATATTCACCACCAATCTGAGTCCATATACGCCACCACATATCCGCTGCCATCACGCCAATCCGAGTCCACCTGCAACATATATCCGCCACCAGTCCGATTTCCACCAGATTCATCGCCGCCGCCAGTTCGAGATTCCACCAGATTCATCTCCGCCAACAGTCCTAGTCTGAGTCCAGTATTTGTTGCTTTGTTTTCGAGTTTCAGCTCACGCGATACTCCGAGCCGTGACAGAGTAGGACTCCCCAACTTTCGAGCCATCCGCAGAAGAAAAATAGTTCCAAACTCAAAAAAAACTAAGTCTGGAAAATTCCGGCTAGGCAGTTTTTAGACCATTTGTAAACTTTTTCGAAAAAAATTGTTGCGGAGCAAAAAAAAGTGCAAAAAAGTGAAAAAATGAAAAAAAATTCAGAGTGTGCTCCTCCCTTGTTTTACGTGCAGCGCCGTGATTTTGTTAGTGTTCTAGGCTCGCGTCTCTAGCACGGTCTAGCCTAGGACCAGCACAGTATCGTCGTTGAGCGTTTATTCAACTTTGCATCTCTGAATTGATTATTGCTGACCCTTTTTGCTACCATATTATAAGCCTTCCTAGCTCCACATACATCTACGTTGTGCATTTGACTCTCCCTGGTAATCGCTCTATCCAAGCTTTGAGAGTTTTGACTATGACAGTTGCCGATCACCGCCTGCTGCTGGGTAAGAACTGGTAAGAATTTGAGATTTGCCTGACGGATTTGTGACACTCCACCACCGCCATTTTCTAGTAGTCTGTAGGATCATATTCTTGTGTGTATCTATTGCTGCTAACCATGGCAGGATCACAACCCAACGCAATTGACTGGGAGAACATGACGAACAAAGAGTTACATGATAAGTTTCAGCAAATGATGAGTGGACAGGTGGAAGATGTGCTAAACAGATTTGAAGAGGCCATGGAGAAGATAGATGGCATTGAGAAGGCGTTTGAAACAAAGCTCGATAATGAATTGCTCGCGCGTCTTCCACCGCTCGCTGCACATGTCGCACCTCTACAACAACAACAACAACAACAACATCGTCTTCCAAATCAAGTGGAACAAGCACAACGCGTTCCCACTGAGCCTGGTCAAACTTCTGGTGCTATTGTACCTACTGTTGGTGCTTTTGTCGCTCCTCCTGATACTGCAGAGGTGGAGGACCATTACGAGGATGAGGTTGATCAAAATTAGAACTATGTGCAACCACCAGCACCACCACCACCACCAGGTCGTCCTCGTGCATATCATCGCAATGGTAGGGCTGCACCACCAGCTGAGGTACATGACCATCTTCCTAAACTAAAATTGAATATTCCACCATTTGAGGGTAGATATGTTCCTGATATATATCTTACTTGGGAGTTAGAAACTGAACAATGATTTACATGTTTACAATATCCTGAGGAGAGACATGTTCCTGCTGCTGTTTGTGCTTTCACTAGCTTTGCATGTGTTTGGTGGTCTGAACATTGTAGATTATATCCTATTCCAACTACTTGGGCTGCTTTGAAAACTGCTATGCGTACTCGTTGGGTTCCACCATATTATCAACGTGAATTACTTCAAAAATTGCAGCGCTTAAGACAAGGAAAAAATTATGTAGAAGAATATTATCAGGAATTACAAACTGGCATGATTAGATGTGGTATTGTTGAGGAGAATGAAGCTATGCTTGCACGTTTTATGGGTGGATTAAATAGAGAGATTCAGACTATTCTAGAGTATAAGGAGTATACTAATATCACTCGTTTATTCCATCTTGCTTGTAAAGCTGAACGTGAAGTGCAGGATCGACAGGCATTGGCACGAACTAACTTTTCTGCAGGTCGATCTTCATCATGGACACCACGTGCATCCTCTACTTCCACTCCACCAGCACCTCCATCAGGTGCCACCTCCAGTCGTGATACAAGAAAGCAGGCACAACCACCACTATCTGCCAAGAGCACACCTGCCGGGCCTGCGCAGAGCTCTTTTTCTTCCATGGCATCAACAGGGCACACAAGTGATATTATTTGTCGTCATTGTAAGGGAAGAGGACATTTTGCGAGAGAATGCCAATCTCAACATGTGATGATTGCTACTGAGGATGGTGGGTATGAGTCCGCTAGTGACTATGATGAGGAGACTTTGGCTCTTATTACACATGAAGGACACGGTGGAGAGATTCTGATCATCAGACGCAATACATGGCTGCTGAAGATGCTAACAGGTATGAATGTTTAGTTGCTCAACGTGTTTTGAGTGTGCAGGTTACACAAGTTGAGCAAAATCAGAGGCATAATTTGTTCCATACAAAGGGAGTTGTGAAGGAACGTTTTGTTCGCGTCATCATAGATGGAGGGAGCTACAATAACTTGGCTAGCATGGAGATGGTGGAGAAGCTATCTCTCACCACAAGACCACATCCACATCCTTACTACATCCAATGGTTCAACAACAGCGGCAAGGTTAAGGTAACACGTATTGTTGGTGTGCATTTTAGTATCTCTACATATGCTGATTATGTAGATTGTGATGTGGTACATATGCAAGCATGTTCCTTATTACTTGGTAGACCATGGCAATTTGATAAAAATTCTGTACACCATGGTAGAAACAATCAGTATACTCTTGTTCATAAGGATAAAAATATTTATTTGCTTCCTATGACTCCTGGATCCATTTTGAAAGATGATATTAATAGAGCTAATAAAGCATAACAGGAGAAAAATAAGAGTGAAAATCATATTGTGGCAAAAGAATTTGAGCAACAAATGAAACCTAATAATAAACCATCTAGTGTTGCTTCTGAAATTAAATTGAAAAGTGCATGTTCACTTGCCACAAAATCTGATATTGATGAGCTAGATTTTAGCAAATCTGTTTGTTATGCTTTTGTGTGCAAAGAGGCATTATTTTCATTCAAGGACGTGCCTTCCTCTTTGCCTCCTGCTGTCACTAACATTTTGCAGGAGTTCGCTGACGTCTTTTGATGTAGGGTAGAAACCCTATAGCATGATCTTTCATGAAAGGAGCGAATCCTGCGATGAACACGAAGAACGGAAGGAGGGAAACGAGGGAAAAATCATGAGGGGAACACAAGAGAACACTTAAATCAACAAGAATGATCACACATGCACTAGATCCATGAACACAAAGGGAGATACAAGATCCAAAGTCAACAACGGACGATACAAGAGGTAACCGGTTCTTCTCCGTGAGGAGGTCTTGAATCCACGGGGGGATCTTCCCTTAGAAAGGGGGCTTGAATCCAAGGGGATCTTCTCCGAAGAGGCCGCGGTCTCTCGCAAAGAGGAGATCCGATATGGATGAGCGTAGCTCTATCTCTCAAATGAGCTATCACAACGCTAACCTTCAAATGGTGGAGGTGGAGGAATATATATAGTCTAGGGCCACGAAGGGGTAAGTGAAGGGGTACATGGGCCTCAGCCCGCAACTGGACACAGCCAGGTACCGGACTTCCGCTGGGGACCAGTCGTCCGGTGGCTCGTGGGCGGCCGGACGTCCGGTAGAGGCCGGTCGTCCGCTCGTTCTGGCTCGGATGCTGGTGTAGCGGATTTCCGGTCTGGACCGGTCGTCCGGTCGCCGGTCGTCCGGTGGCGTCGGACGTCCGCTCGTTTGGCTCGGGTGCAGGGACACCGGTCGTCCGGTCTGGACCGGTCGTCCGGTGGATCTTCAGGCGCCAGACGTCCGGACCCGACCGGTCGTCCGGTGGCTGGAGCTTCTTCGACAGCTCTTCTTCTTGTGTCTTCTCTTCCAGGCTTCCCTCACGTATGGTGTAGGTGTTCCTTGGCGCTTGCTGATGAGGACATGACTACCTTGGATACGACCAAAAATATTGCATACATGCATATTTGTCAGGTGATTTCTAATGCAAACTATTCAATAATCTATTTATGTTATTCAGAACAAAAATACTTCACACACTTTTGTGTTTTGTCTAATTGCAGGTGTATGGGACATTTGTACAATCCACATATGAAGATAAGGGAAAATGAGAAGTTTATGTTGTGTTCAAAAAGTCCTCTCACGTCATTTTTGGGCCAAGAGAAGATAGAGTCCTAGTCTTTCACGTTTTGGATTCAGATTCGGACTGCACAGACATACCTGACTCAAAACGTCAACAACTTTTTCATACGGACTCCGAATTGGGTGATTCTTTTTTTGTTGGAAACTAGATTTCGTGCTCTTTCCAACCCAATTGGATTCACCTTCAAATTTGTCCGGAGCATTGAGTTACGGACGAAACAATCTGACGTTGCAGCAGAATCCAAGTCAAACTACAAGCCCAAAGGTGTTGCATCACCTCCACTTGGGCCCATGAGCCTTGTACGACCTAGGGTTAGTTTTAGGCTGCCTTGGGACGTCCTCCCACCTCCTTGGCCGCCACCCCTTGCTCCTATATAAGTAGATCCATCTAGTAGCTTTTTCCTTGGGATTTGTTTAGTTAAAAGTTAGCCATTGCAACTTCGTGTACTTCGTTTGTGTCCAACGACCAGACCAAGACCGCTTACGGATCCCCACCATTATCAATACCTCATATATATTTGCAATATTCAGATTGTTTTATCATATTCTTGCTCGTTCTTCGATTGCTTGCAGAAATAGACCTTCGTGGTCAGGCTGATACCTTGGAAACTATTCAATAAATAATAGAACATCGGGACACCTTAGCCTCTATCAAGTGGAAATTGATGGATGGGTGGTGGACAGCGGAAGAGATAATGATGCAGCGGTGGCGTGACTAATGTGAACAGAACTCGAAACTCTAAACGAACTAGACACTAAGACCAGCAAGTCGACACGATGATGCAACCGATAATTCAACTATGCAAGCAATGAAAACAAAATTGCAAATCTTTTGCTACCATATATAGCCAACCCATCTCCACATATTTCTACACCGTGTATACGTACGTTCCCCTGGCAATCGCTTTACACAATCTTCAGAGTTATTTGACACTGTTGGTTGCCTGTCACCACCTGCTGCTTGGTAAGAACTTGTAAGATATTGATAGTTGCTTTACTGTGGGCGCTTTACCACCACACCCTAGTAGTTTATAGGAACATTATTCTTGAATTTTGTTTCTTGTTTCTACTAATCATGATAGGTTCCGAAGATAGAAGTTCTTGGACGACGGACACATCTTCACCATCACGAGAGTTGGGACAACACACACAAGCACATGGTCAGGTTATCTTTTTACCGTCATTTGAGGGTAGATTTAATCCTACTACATATCTAGCTTGGGAGCTTGAAGTAGAACAAGTTTTTAGTCACCATGACTTTTCTGAACTTGAGCGAGTGCGAGCAGCCACTAGAGCATTTACTGATTTTGCTTCTGTTTGGTGGAGTGTACATTGTAAGAAAAACATTGATAACCAACCCTCAACTTGGAAAGTTTTGAAAGCTGTAATGAGACAACAATTTTTCCCTCCTTATTATCGTCGTGAATTGCTTCGCAAATTTGAACAATTTAAACAAGGCAACAACACTGTTCATGCTTACTACCAAGAGTTCAAATCTTATATGCATCATTGTGACATAGAAGAATCTGAGAATGATACAATGAATAGATTTTTGGTGGTTTGAACCATGATATTCAGGCAAGATTTCAGTATATTCCTCGTTGCATTACTGGTATGTATTTCCGTGCTTGTACCTTTGAGAGACAGATAAAGGAGGATGCATTAGGTGACTACAACAACTACTATTCCAGTTCATGCTCACCACCGCCGGTGGGTTCCACCATCATTGCACCTCGGATTATGAGCGCGGCATCATCTCAAGGGTATGGTACATTGTCAACGTCCGTACCTACATCAGCTACATCTTTGCCACAAGGTAACAGTAAAGGTATTGATGATATAACTTCACATGAGAATGATGCATGCCTAGTTAACTTGAATGCGTCATGTATTGAGTTACCTGTTGATTTGAGCACACCACCTATTTTAGAGAATCTTGTTACTGTCATGAATGCGTCATGTGATCAAACAACTGAAATATCAACAATTTTGAGTGCACCCATTGAATTAACTGTTGATGCAAAAGAACTAATGTTTAATCATTTTGATATGGCCTCCAATCTTGGTGATGATTCTGTGTCCAATGACTTATTGCATGTTTGCTTATTTAAGCATGTTGTAGCATGTAAATTTGATGCAAGTAAGGTTTATTCACCAAAGTTGGGATGGTTTAATGATGAACATTGCGAATCTTTTGAAATGAATAAGAGCTTCACTTATATGTGCAAACTGAGTTCTAATATTTTCATGCCTTCTACTTCTTGTGATAATTTTTTGGCTTTAGTTTTTACGAACTATGAAAGTTACTCATGTATACATGTGTCATACGTGCAAAAATCAAGGGAAGTTAAACTGGATGACATATACATATACAACATGTACACCTTGTCTCTTTTGTTAGCCACATTTCAGATTAAGCAACGCCGAGGACGGCTTTGTTTTCAAAAAGGGGAGGATGATGAGGACATGACTACCTTGGATACGACCAAAAATATTGCATACATGCATATTTGTCACGTGATTTCTAATGCAAACTATTCAATAATCTATTTATGTTATCCAGAACAAAAATACTTCACACACTTTTATGTTTTGTCTAATTGCAGGTGTATGGGACATTTGTACAATCCACATATGAAGATAAGGGAAAATGAGAAGTTCATGTTGTGTTCAAAAAGTCCTCTCACGTCACTTTTGGGCCAAGAGAAGATAGAGTCCAAGTCTTTCACGTTCTGGATTCAGATTCGGACTGCACAGACATACCTGACTCAAAACATCAACAACTTTTTCATACGGACTCCGAATTGGGTGATTCTTTTTTTGTTGGAAACTAGATTTCGTGCTCTTTCCAACCCAATTGGATTCACCTTCAAATTAGTCCCGAGCGTTGAGTTACGGACGAAACAGTCTGACATTGCAGCAGAATCCGAGTCAAACTACAAGCCCAAAGGTGTTGCATCACCTCCACTTGGGCCCATGAGCCTTGTATGACCTAGGGTTAGTTTTAGGCTGCCTTGGGACGTCCTCCCACCTCCTTGGCCTCCACCCCTTGCTCCTATATAAGTAGATCCATCTAGTAGCTTTTTCCTTGGGATTTGTTTAGTTAAAAGTTAGCCATTGCAACTTCGTGTACTTCGTTTGTGTCCAACGACCAGACCAAGACCGCTTACGGATCCCCACCATTATCAATACCTCATATATATTTGCAATATTCAGATTGCTTTATCGTATTCTTGCTCGTTCTTCGATTGCTTGCAGGAATAGACCTTCGTGGTCAGGCTGACCGTGCTTCCGGCATCGTCAGTAACCTCAGGAGATTGGTTTAGCGATTGCTAAGGCGCAACGTTGTGCACGTTTGTAGTCGGATCGTCAAAGTCGTCTCCACCAAATTGATAGTTATCATCTCATCGAAAGATCGGGACCCTCGCCTCTATTACTTGCACTCTTCCTTGTCATCCGTGAAGTTTCGACAATACCTATGCATGCACACGAGAGGGGTGTCAAGTAGTATACCATCCTCAAAGGGGTCAAGTGAACACGTGTAAAGGGGAAGATTCACCTTTAGGTATGAGAAGTAGATGTCGCACGTGTCACTTGCCAAATGGACTCTTGACATGGTGATGCCTGTAGGATGCTCCGCATCATCTTTTCACAAGGCATGCCACCAGGATTACCACCTATTCGAGGGATTGAGCATCAAATTGACTTAATTCCCGGTGCATCATTACCCAACTGTGCACCATACCGTACCAATCCAGAGGAGACGAAGGAGATTATGCGTCAAGTACAAGAACTGCTCGACAAAGGTTATATACGCGAATCCCTTAGTCCTTGTGCTGTTCCTATCATTTTAGTGCCGAAAAAGGATGGTACGTCGCGTATGTGCGTTGATTGTAGAGGCATTAATAATATTACTATTCGTTATCGTCATCCTATTCCTAGGCTAGATGATATGCTTGATGAATTGAGTGGCTCTACAATATTCTCCAAGGTTGATTTGCGTAGTGGATACCATCAAATTCGTATGAAATTGGGAGATGAATGGAAAACAGGATTTAAAACTAAGTTTGGATTATATGAGTGTTAGTCACGCCTTTTGGGTTAACTAATGCACCTAGTACTTTCATGAGATTAATAACAAAGTTTTATGTGCTTTCATTGGACGATTTGTGGTGGTTTACTTTGATGACATATTGATTTATAGCAAATCTTTGGAGGAACATTTGGAACATTTATGTGATGTTTTTATTGCTCTACGTGATGCGCGTTTGTTTGGTAACCTTGGAAAGTGCACCTTTTGCACCGACCGGGTATCTTTTTTTGGCTATGTTGTTATTCCACAGGGAATTGAAGTTGATAAAGCCAAGATTGAAGCTATTGAGAGTTGGCCGCAGCCCAAAACGGTCACACAAGTGAGGAGTTTCCTTGGCCTCGCTGGTTTCCATAGGCGTTTTGTGAGAGATTTCAGCACCATTGCTGCACCTCTCAACGAGCTTACAAAGAAGGATGTGCCTTTTGTTTGGGGTACCGCACAGGAAGAAGCCTTCACGGTATTGAAAGATAAGTTGACACATGCTCCTTTAGTCCAACTTCCTGATTTTAGTAAGACTTTTGAGCTCGAATGTGATGCTAGTGGAATTGGATTAGGAGGTGTGTTATTACAAGATGGCAAACCTATTGCATACTTTTCTGAAAAATTGAGTGGGCCTAGTCTGAACTATTCTTCTTATGATAAAGAATTATATGCTTTTGTTCGGACCTTAGAAACATGGCAACATTTTTTATGGCCAAAGGAGTTTGTTATACATTCTGATCATGAATCTTTGAAACAAATTAAAAGTCAAGCAAAACTGAACCGTAGACATGCTAAATGGGTTGAATTCATTGAGACTTTCCCTTATGTCATTAAACACAAGAAGGGTAAAGAAAATGTTATTGCTGATGCATTGTCTCGTCGTTATACTATGCTTTCACAACTTGACTTTAAAATATTTGGTTTGGAGACCATCAAAGATCAATATGTGCATGATGCTGAATTTAAAGATGTATTGCAGAATTGTAAGGAAGGGAGAACTTGGAACAAGATCGTTCTTAATGATGAATTTGTGTTTCGTGCTAACAAGCTATGCATTCCAGCTAGCTCCGTTCGTCTTTTGTTGTTGTTGCAGGAGGCGCATGGAGGAGGATTAATGGGACACTTTGGCGTCAAGAAGACGGAGGATATACTTGCTACACATTTCTTTTGGCCAAAGATGAGACGGGATGTTGAGCGTTTTGTTGCTCGCTGCACTACATGTCAAAAAGCTAAGTCACGACTCAATCCTCATGGTTTATATATGCCTTTGCCTGTACCTAGTGTTCCTTGGAAGGATATATCTATGGACTTTGTTTTAGGTTTACCTCGAACAAAGAAGGGGAGGGATAGCATATTTGTTGTCGTGGATAGGTTCTCGAAAATGGCACACTTTATACCATGTCATAAAAGCGATGATGCTGTTAATGTTGCTGATTTGTTCTTTTGTGAAATTATTCGCTTGCATGGTGTGCCAAATACTATTGTTTTAGATCGTGATACTAAATTTCTTAGCCACTTTTAGAGATGTTTATGGGCTAAGTTGGGGACTAAACTGTTTTTTAGTACTACTTGTCACCCCCAAACTGATGGACAAACTGAAGTAGTCAATAGAACATTGTCTACTATGCTTAGGGCTGTTTTGAAGAATAAAAAGAAAATGTGGGAAGAATGCTAGCCTCATATTCAATTTGCTTATAATCGTTCATTGCATTCTACTACTAAGATGTGCCCTTTTGAAATTGTGTATGGTTTCCTACCTCGTGCACCTATTGATTTGTTTGCTCTTCCATCTTCGGAGAAGGTTAATTTTGATGCTAAAGAACGTGTTGAATTGATTTTAAAAATGCATGAGTTAACTAAGGAAAACATTGAGCGTATGAATGCTAAATATAAACTTGTTGGAGATAAGGGTAGAAAAAATGTTGTGTTTGCACCTGGAGATCTTGTTTGGTTACATTTGTGTAAGGATAGATTTCCTAATTTGCGCAAATCAAAACTAATGCCACATGTTGATGGTCCTTTTAAGGTGTTAGAGAAAATAAATGATAATGCATATAAACTTGAGCTGCCTGCGGATTTTTGGGTTAGTCCCACTTTTAACATTGCAGATTTGAAGCCTTATTTGGGTGAGGACGATGAACTTTTGTCGAGGACGACTTCATTTCAAGAAGGGGAGGATGAGGAGGACATCAATATCATTGTTACACCCACAGCCCCTGCTACTATACATACTGGACCAATTACTAGAGCTCGCGCACGCCAATTGAATTATCAGGTACTTTCGTTTCTTGGTAACGATTCTAATGTTCATGAGAATATGATGCTGCCTAAATTGGATACATTTGTTTTGCTTACAAATGAAGGGCCTACCTTGGGCAAGAAAGATGAACCTTGGAGCAAGTTCAAGCATGGAGATGATGGCATGCGCAAGGGATCAAGAATGGAGTTACAAGTGATGATTTCAGGACTTTGAAGCCACCATAAGGAGTGCATGAAGCCTTGGACGAAATATACAAGATGCCACTTCATAAATTTCATCCAGAGGTTATTTTAGGTGTTGCGTCACCTTATTATTGGGCCAGGACCATGTATTTTCGAAATACATAAGTATAGGCTATTTTTAGAGTCCGTATGTGTGGGGAAACAAGAGTTAGGGTTGGTTTCGGACCCCTCCACCAAGGGCCGCGAAATTCCCCCTCTCTCCTCCATATATACAGCCCTTAGGGCATCGTTTAGACTTTGGGTTTTGTTTAGATTAAAAGTTCGTCATAGCTGCAACTTCGCGTACTTCGTTTGTGTCCAACGACCAGACCAAGACGTCACAGAACCCCACCTTGATCAATAAAACTTTCATCTTATATTCACAATATCCAGATTGCAATCTCAGTTTCTTGCTTGTTCTTCATTTGCTCCGGCGTGGTCAATAACCCTCGGAAGTTGGTTTAGCGATTGCTAAGGCGCGATGTCTCGCACGTTCGTAGTCGGATCGTCAAGGTCGACTCCCACGGAAAATGATAGCCACCATCTCATCGAAACATCGGGACACCTTTGCCTCTATCACCTTTCATGATGCTGAAATTCTTCCCGAGGAGGTGACCTTGAGCGCTTCAAATTTGATGATCGGTTAGAGCTAGAACCGGCCGCTTGATTGGCATACTTGGACAACAACATATCAAAAGTTGGCTTGATTTTCTTGTGTTGTACTTTAGCTTCATTTGTCTTCCACTTGCCAACCTCTGGACTCTTGGGTTTAACAAATTTGACATGAGTGTTCTCTTGCACTTGTGGTTGCCCCCCAAGTGTAGGATTCTTGATGGTGATCTTGATTATCTCCTTGCCATCGGGTTGCTTATCAAGCACAACTTGTCTCCCCAAGACCTTGTCGCTCCCCTTATCTTTCCGGGGCTCACCAATGAAAATATTATTCTTATTAGCTGATTCGGCTATGCTGGGCCGAATTAACATCTTCTTCCCCTCCAAATCCATGGTGTTCATTGGGAAAGGCTGCTTATCAACTTGCATCTCAGAAAAATTCAATCGTCCATCATTAATGGCCGATTGTATCTGTCGTCGAAAAACATTACAATCATTAGTAGCATGAGAAAAAGAATTATGATACTTGCAATAAGCACACCGTTTCAGCTCTTCAAACGGTGGTAAAGTATGAGATATTCTAATAATCTTTGCTTGCAATAAAGCATCAAATATTCTATCACACTTAGCAATGTTGAAAGTAAATTTCATCTCCTCATCACGATTCTTATGAATCGGCTTTAAATCATTGCAAGTAAATGGTTTGGCCTTAGATGGCCAAACAAATTCAGCAGCATAAATATCACCCTCATCGTCCGAGTGGTCACTACCATACTCAACCATATTCATCTTAGGACGATCAGTTTTATATCTATGCACCTCTTTAAGATCTTTGCTTCGGCTTTCTTGAGCCAAAGCCCTTTGCAAGACTTGGTTGATATTTAAAAACTCATGTCCTTCTAGCCTTTCTCTAATGTGAGTTCTCAAACCACTAAGCACAAGATCAGCTAAATCTCTCTCGGTTATCACCAAACTATAGCACCGGTTTTTTCTATGTCTAAATCTCTTGACGTAATCGGAGACCGATTTGTCATGCTTTTGTCTAACCGATGTAAGATGTGACAACTTAAGCTCATTATCACCACTATAAAAATGATCATGAAACTTTTGTTCCAAGTGAAACCATGTAGTAATAGAACCGGGTGGTAACACAGAAAACCATGAGAAAGCAGTACCTGTTAAAGATAAAGGAAAATAACGTATTCTCCACTCATCTCGTGAACTTGCCTCACCTAATTGTTCCAAGTACTGACTAACATGCTACCGGGTGGTTTTTGTGCCCTCTCCATTAAACTTAACAAAATCTGGAATTTTATATCCTGGAGGGCATTGAATTGCATCAAAGTATTCTGGATATGGCTTTTGGTAAATACGGTTCCTTGGTAACTCAACTCCAAAATTCTCTCGGAGCATTTTAGCCATCTCCCCTCTAAGATTAGCTAGACCATCATCCACGGTGGACGATGAAGCTTGTGGTAGTAGCATAGGAGGAGTAGGGTTAGTAGTTGCAGGTGTGATTTGTGGCATGTATGCCGAATTGTAATTCAGCAGTGATCTAACAGTGTTTGCTCTTGTAGGTAGGGTTTGGTTCGGTGTCACCACCGAACTTGGCATACTCATGATAGGATTAATGGGTGCAGCAACAATTTGATTTGTGGGGTTAGGATAAAAATTCATCGGCACGGGAGGCGCCGATGAAATAGGCAAAGCTGGACTAGGGATTTCTGCAGTAACAGGCACACCAACATTACCACTCGATGATTGAGGCATACTATTCTTAGCATTACTATTTTCCAAGAAAATTTGGTATAAGAGATTATTGTTATCAGTAATGCGACTATCAATTTCAGCCCATACCTCAGGAGAGAAGGTATTACTTACAAAGGGTTTAACCTGTTCGTCATGAAGAGGAGGGAACTTGATTTCTCCAACCGGAGTGATATTGCCTTGGCGATCCTTCTTGAACTTAGCAAGGAACTCCTGCATCTCCTTCTCTTCACGTGCCTTCTTGTACTCCTCATAAGCTTGGCGATGTTCCTCCGGTAACTCCTCAAAATCGGGCTTGATTATGTTATCAACGTTGATTTCCGAGGGCTTGGGAATCTTGTCGTTGCCAAACATGATGGATGATGATGATGCTTGATCTGATCCCCAGCGGAGTCACCAAAAAGTGTGTTCGCACACGAACACGTCACGTGTACCCTCGACGCCGGGGTGATGCACCGCAGCTCACGTCGAAGGAGTCTCACTGGAAGCGCGATTCGCAAGACGACCGAAGAGAGCTTTTGAGGACCCGAAACCCCACACTCCCGGGAGGGACCCTGTCGGGGAGTGCGGCGGCTATGGGCTGCCCTAGGTCGGTCAAGCCGCCCCTAGAGCCTTGGGATTTGCAGCTCTCCAACATGAAGAACGACGAAGAACGAGGGAGCAAGAACGGGGGAAGGATAAAACGTAGATGAAAAAAGTGGTAGATGTGTTGCGATTGTGTGTTGTTATTTAATCGGCCGTCACCCCTTACATATATATGAGGCGGCTGGACTTTCCATACAAGAAAAGGACTCAAATCCGGTCCAAAACATCAAGAGATAACCTAACTCGGACTACGAGGGCCGGAACTTCCGGTCAGCCCGAAACTTCCGGGCTGAAATTATATCAAGTATCCCTCTTGCACTGAATCTGCAAGTCACATACTACTTCGGATGACAATGGTCCCAAAAGCAAAGTTGTAGGTCTTGCAATGGACAAAAACTCTTCAGTTGATCACTTTTTTATCCGAGGTCATCTTGATGTCGAAATCGGCCCCGCAAATCTGCAAACAATGTTAAAATTTCAGTTGTCAGGGCGCACCGCGTGCAAACTTTCGGTTTAGCCCGGAACCTCCCCGGAAGTTTTGCCCAGAATTTCCGTGGCAAACATATGCAGCACACTGTTTTGGCTCTAACTTTTGCATACGAACTCCAATTTAGACGTTTTCTATATCGAAATCGATCGCCTCGGCGAGATGAAGACAATACGTGTAGAAACGTTTCCCATAGGATGTCGTCTTGAAGGCCTAATTGGCCGAACAATACTCTGAATACAAAATCATAAAATTTTGAGCATAGTTTCAGCCCTTGAGATGAGGTCGGATGGCGATAACCCAAACTTCAAAGATGTTCATATCGACAATATGAAACTTTTTCATGTAGATCACTTCTCTATTTGAGGTCATCTTAATCAAGTTCTTAACCGCGCCAAAATCTGATGTCAACAGATTCACCATTTTACTACTCATATGTGTATTTGCATGCTTGGTGGAGATCCTTGTTGCTATTGCCATGTTTACCTTGTGCCTCATGCTATTGTTGCTTGTTGTGTTAGGAGAGTCATGATGTCCCATTGCTATTTACATATGACCTCTTGCCAATACAATGATGATACATTTCTCATATCTTGCTTTCATGCTTGTGATATGTCATGTGCATTATTCATGCCCACTATTTGCACACATGACATGCTTGTCATGATCCCTTCTAGTACGTTGCATCTTCACACTACTAGCTTGCTTGACTTGATCACAATGATTGCTTGCTTTATCGCATCACCCATGTTCCATTCTTACTCGCTTTCTTGGGTTGATGACATATATGTTCGTGCCTCTCACATGATATATATTGATCATTGTCTCTTGTGTCCATTAGTTGTCTCTCTCATATCTACTTGTAATGAGTGCAACCATACTATGCTTATTGATCTTGGAGACTTTGACACCTTACTTGTGATGCATGCTTGTTTACTTGAGCCTATTGTCTTTGGTTGTAGTTTTATCATATGCTTTCATACCATACCACACCTTGTCCTTTCTTATGATAAGAATGATGAAAACACTTGTTGGGTATTTCATCATTCGAGTGATTGGTGTTGCATTTGCACTAATCTCATTTGTTTTTCCGAGTGTTTGTCATGTTCTTTCATTTTGAAGGATTCACAAGGTGGCACCGTCATGAAACACATTGGTCATGCGAAGGCATACATGATGCACAACACCAACATTCTCAACATCCTCATAAAGGTAAACTCATTCCCTTTGAGCCATCCTCAAATACGCATATTGGATGTGTAACACCCCGGATGAAACTTTCCCAATTTGTACTCCAACTCTTGTTGTTTCCGGCGTTAAGTTAATTTATATTCTCGGGTTCGGGTCTTTGTCTCCGTGTGTTGTTGTCATTGTCATGCATCTCATATCATGTCATCATGTGCATTGCATTTGCATACGTGTTTGTCTCATGCATTCGAGCATTTTCCCCGTTATCCGTTTTGCATTCCGGCGCTTCGTTCTCCTCCGGTGGTCATTTCTAGCTTTCTTTCGTGTGTGGGGATTAAACATTTCCGGATTGGACCGAGACTTGCCAAGCGGCCTTGGTTTACTACCGGTAGACCGCCTGTTAAGTTTCGTATCATTTGGACTTCGTTTGCTACTCCAACGGTTAACCGAGGGACCGAAAAGGCCTCGTGTGTGTTGCAGCCCAACACCCCTTCAATTTGGCCCAAAACCCACCAAACTCTGCTCTATCATCTAGAGCGTTCGATCATGATCGCGTGGCCGAAAACCGCACCTCATTTGGACTCTCCTAGCTCCCTCTTTGCCTATTTAAACACCCCCGACTTTCGGATCTCCTCCTACCTCTGAAACCCTAAAAATCATCTCCCGCCGCCGCCTCCCACCGCGCGGCCCGGGAGCCCACGGCCGGCCCCCGCGGCCCGCTTCCCGCGCCGCCTCGCGCTGCCCC
>NC_041390.1:289557101-289581395 GCF_002162155.2 Triticum dicoccoides
TGTTCACCACCGCGGCCGGCCCGAGCTGCCGCCACCGCCTTCACCATCGCCGGCCCCGGCCATCTCCCCCTCCGGCCGCCGTCCCGCCCGTCTCAAGTGAACAGTGCCCGCGCCGCCGCTACAGTGTTTCGCCCGATCCAGATCTAGAAACCCTAGGTCGTTTTTTTTCTCTAACTCCCGAAATTTGCAGATCCAAGTGCCTTTGTTCGTGTCCCCGTAACTTTGCATCCGTAGCTCCGATTCATGCATATAGCATATCAAAATGTTCATCTCAGAGAGTACATCATTTCATTCCATTGCATCATTTTTGTTTGAGTTCATCTTGATGCCCGAAATGCTGTTAGAAGAGGGCTACTTGAGTTAATTGTCAGATCTGCTACTTCGTTTAGCACTTTTGTCATTTTTGCCATGATTAATGTGTGCATGATATGCCTTGATGCTCTACATACGTTTTGTTAAGGGTTTTGTCATATTTCCAGAGGTGCAACCCATGTATTTTTGTGATGTGTGTGGTGACTTGTGCAAGCTTGCAAAGTGGTGCACTTGCTAAGTCTGTTTTCAGGGACTTAGTAATTTCACTAAGTCCTTGATCTGTTTATCTCATGTTACCATATGGTCATGTTGTTTCCTAGTGATCCGTGCCTCTTTTGAGGATGATCAGTAAGGGTGTTTTGTTAATATTGTAGTGCTCTATCCATCCATGTCTTTGTTTGAAATTATGGAGCACCCTAGCTTGAGTCAATCGAGCTCTATTTTTGCTACTTTGTGAATCTGGGCAGATTGTCAACTTGTTTGCAATTTTACCGGTGATGTTGTAGTTGATCCGTGCATGCTATGCTATTGTTCTTGCCATGTCTAGCTTGCATTTTGTGCCTTCTTGATGGGTGTATGCTTGTCTTGCCATGACTTGCACCGTAGTGAGTGCATCGAGCTCGTAAACATGCCTACTTGAGTTATATTTCAGCAGGTGTCAGTTTTCACTAAGTCTGAAAACTGATTATGTTTTTGCTATGTTCACGTGCTTGCAATTGTATTTTCTGATCCCTTTTGGCTCAAGGTCACTAAGGGACTTTTGTTAAGCTCTTTGAGTAGCTCCATCCGTGCTTTACTTTGCCATGTTCAGATCCTGTAGCATGTAGTTTTGTTGCTCCGAAGAGGGCTACCTGATCTGAAATTCCAGACAAGTGTTAATTTCACTAAGTCTGAGATATGTTTGCCATATGCATTTTTACCATGCTTGTTTGAACCTGTTAATGGATGAATTGGCCGTAGCTCAGTGCTAGATTTTTGTTAAGCATCTTGTATGCATCCCTGCCATGTATTTTGTTGTCATATTTGGGTGTTGTAGCATGTTCATCTCGTTGCATTTAGTTGGCTACTTGCTGTAAATCGCAGACCGGTGCCATTTTTGAATCGCTTGCCATTTCCAAACCGTAACTCCGATTCTGGCGTTCTTTATATCGTTTTCAAGCAATTTCATCTCATATTTCCAGTGGCACACTTGGTTTTCCAAGTTGAGGCCAGGTTCATGCATTTCCTGTCATATCTTGCATTTTGCATCCCGCATCGCATCCCGCATAGCATATCATCTTTGCATTGTGTTGTTTGAGTTTGCACGTGGTTGATTGTGTCCTTGTTGCTTGTTTGTCTTGTTTTGGGTAGAGACGGGAGACGAGTTCGCTAACGAGGAGCCCGTTGAGTTTGCTTTTGAGGATCCAGTCAATTCTGACAACTGTGCAGGCAAGATGATCATACCCTCGAAATCACTACTATCTTTGCTATGCTAGTTTGCACGCTCTTTTGCTATGCCATTGCTACGATGCCTACCACTTGCTTTCAAGCCTCCCAAATTGCCATGTCAAACCTCTAACCCACCATTGTCCTAGCAAACCGTTGATTGGCTATGTTACCGCTTTGCTCAGCCCCTCTTATAGCGTTGCTAGTTGCAGGTGAAGATTGGAGGTCGTTCCTTGTTGGAACATCATTTATTTACTTGTTGGGATATCATTATATTATCTTGCTATCTTAATGCATCTATATACTTGGTAAAGGGTGGAAGGCTCGGCCTCTCGCCTAGTGTTTTGTTCCACTCTTGCCGCCCTAGTTTCCGTCATATCGGTGTTATGTTCCCAGATTTTGCGTTCCTTACGCAGTTGGGTTATAATGGGAACCCCTTGATAGTTCGCCTTGATTAAAGCTTTTCCAGCAATGCCCAACCTTGGTTTTACCATTCGCCACCTAGCCTTTTTTCCCTTGGGTTACCGGAGCCCAAGGGTCATCTTATTTTAAACCCCCCCGGGCCAGTGCTCCCTCTGAGTGTTGGTCTGAACTGGGCAGCCTGCGGGGCCACCTCGGGGAAACTTAAGGGTTGGTTGTACTCGTAGCTTGACCTATCTGAGTGTGCCCTGAGAACGAGATATGTGCAGCTCCTATCGGGATTTGTCGGCACATTCGGGCGGTGTTGCTGGTCTTGTTTTAACCTGTCGAAGTGTCTTGAATTACCGAGATACCGAGTCTGATCGGAACGTCTTGGGAGGAGGTCTATTCCTTCGTTGACCATGAGAGCTTGTCATGGGCTAAGTTGGGACTCCCCTGCAGGGATTGAACTTTCGAAAGCCGTGCCCGCGGTTATGGGCAGATGGGAATTTGTTAATGTCCGTTTGTAGATAACTTGAACCTTAACTTAATCAAAATGATTCAACTGAGTGTGTTACCGTGATGGCCTCTTCTCGGCGGAGTCTGGGAAGCGGACACTGTGTTGGAGTAATGTTTGCACAGGTTGCTCTCTAGTTTCTCGCTCGCGCTTTGCCTCCTCTTCTCGCTCTCTTTTGCGAATAAGTTAGCCACCATACTTGCTAGTCGCTTGCTGCAGCTCCACATATATTTACCTTGCCTTACCTATAAGCTTAAATAGTCTTGATCACGAGGGTGCGAGATTGCTGAGTCCCTGTGGCTCACAGATTACTATTACACCAGATGCAGGGCCTGATGATTCCGCTCCAGGAGACGCGTATGAGCTCAAGTGGGAGTTCGACGAAGACTCTCAACGTTACTATGTTTCCTTTCCCGATGATCAGTAGTGGTGCCCAGTTGGGGGTGAACGGGACCGTGTCGCATGTTGGGTTCTCTTTTATTTTGGTGCCGTAGTCGGGCCATGAGTGTTTGAATTATGTAATGTTATTTATGTACTTGATTGACGTGGCGAGTGTAAGCCAACTATGTTATCTCCCCTTTATTATTATTTATATTACATGGGATGTTGTGAAGATTGCCTAACTTGCGACATATGCCTTCAATGCGATTATGCCTCTAAGTCATGCCTCGACACGTGGGAGCTATAGTCGCATCGAGGGTGTTACAAGTTGGTAATCAGAGCCTTCCCCGACCTTTGGAGCCCCATTGCTTGATCGTTTTTAGCGGCCGAGTTGTGTCTAAAAAAATGTTTTGAGTCATTTAGGAATTATATATCGGAGAGTTTAGGAATTCTTTTTACTTCCCAGTCTCCGCATCGCTCTGGTAAGGCATCCTGACATAGAGTTTTGACTCTTCTCTTCTCAAATTTCACTAAAAAAATTAGGATCACGCGGGTATCTTGGAATCGTTCCGATGGTGTTATGATGAGAACATTGTCTTGGTGCCTCCTGTCAGGGGTTTAGTGGAAGTGTCCCGGGGAGTTGAGCTCTGAGGTGTTGTCATCATAATTTTATCATTGCAGTTCTGGAATACCTGAGTTTTGTACGCCGACATCGAAAATCTCTTTTATGCAGTTAGTTGGTGAGATAACCTCGACGCCACCCAGTACTGGGGCGGGAGTTCAGGAGTATCGCCATAACTTGTATAACGGATGCTTTTCGAAGGTTGAGGTAGATGGTTTCCGAAGGTTTCTTGGTTATGTGTTGAAGGATGGATACAGCTGGATGTAGGATTTGCTAGTTTGGGTGAGATATTATGCTTCCCCTGTATCCCCAACACCTGATTGCATAACCGGAAAGGTTCGGGAGTTTCATAGGTGGGAATTCTAGTAGCTCTAGTTCTTCTTCCACGGATATTGGTTTGAGATTGGGATTTCTTACCGAATATTCTTTTTTGATCCGTACCTTGTTGATTTATTTCTCTACCTTAATTCTACGTGGCTTCTCAATTTATGGATATGTGACCATTTCAAGAGGAATGCATTCGTTCATTTTGTTCGGATGTGAAGACTATATGTTGCAATTTTCATTCCGTTGGATTCAGCTTCAATATTTATCTGTCAATGTGCTAATGGTGGTCAACCTCTTCAGGATGGCTCCTCCAATGCGCACGACTCCGAATCCTGATCCGCCACCACCTCCACCTCCTCCAGAGGCATGGCAAGCTGTGATGGCCGCAAACAATGCAAACACACAGTTGATCATGCAAATTTTCCAAGAGCGCAATCAAGGCAACCAAGGGAATCAAGGCAACAATCAGAGTCACTTTGCTACACTCAACTAGTTCCTTGCTAACGGGCCAAAGACTTTCAGCAATTGTGTTGAGGCAACCGATGCTGACGATTGGCTTGTGGATCTGTGTAAGCATTTCGAGTGCAGTAACATCAGGCCTGAGGACTTTGTCATGTTCGCTTCCTTCCAACTCAAAGATCAAGCTGCAGAATGGTTCCAGCAGTACAAGGATTCCCGAGGTGGACGTGTTATCACTTGGGATGATTTCTGTCAAGATTTCTGAGCTCATCATATCCCCCAGAGCGTGGTTGAAAGCAAGCGTGAGGAATTCCGCAATCTGAAGCAAGGCTCTTTGTCTGTCTATGACTACAACAAGTTGTTCTAGAAACTCGCCCACTTTGCCAAGCAGGACGTCCCTGATGAGAAGAGCATGATATATCAGTTCAGGGGTGGTCTCAGAGAAGAAATCCAGCTCGCTCTTGTTCTCTTTGAACCCTTGAGATACGATGAGTTCTACAACATGGCATTGAAGCAAGAGGCTGCTCAGTTGAAGTGTGATGCTTCCAAGAAGAGAGTCAGAGATGTTACTCCTTCTTCCTCTACTCAAGTGGCCAAGCAGCAGAAGTTTTGGCTTCCTCCTCCTTCGTTCCGTCAGCCATATCAGTAGAAGAGCAAAGGTGGCAGTGGTTCTTCCCACCCACCCAACCCTGGCTTTCAGAACAAGACTTCGTCTCAAGCTCCAAGATCGAGTGCTCCGTACCACCGTCCGCTTTCAGAGGTCACGTGCAACAAGTGCCAACAGAAGGGTCACTATGCCAACAAGTGTTTCAACCAGAGGCGTCTTCCTCCTCCTCCTCCTGTCAGATCGGCAAGTACAGCTGTGGTCAAGCATAACCCCAAGCACGCCAAGGTCAATTTGATGAATGCAGCTCAGGTAGAGGATTCTTCAGATGTCATCATGGGTAACCTTCTTGTTAATGATATTCCTGCAAGAGTTCTTTTTGACACGGGTGCATCGCATTGTTTCATGTCAAAGCCATTTTTTACCAAGCATGAGTTCGTTTCTTCTCATTTGGGTAAACAAATGGATATCGTTTCTCCTGGCAAACGTTTGAGTGCTAGTATGGAGGTGCCAGATGTTACTATCACATTGGGCGACTACAAGTTCCTTTCTTCCCCAATGGTTCTTGGTAACTCAGATATTGATCTTATTCTCGGAACGGATTGGCTTTCTAAGCACAAGGCTCAACTTGATTATGCAGCCAGGCAGATTCAATTGACTCGTTCGTCTAAGGATGTAATTGTCTTTGCCGCTCGTGATGATACCATTCGTCTGTTTTCTCTCAATGAGAAGGGTGAATTGGATGCCATCTCGCAAATTCCAGTCGTTTGCGAATATCAAGACGTCTTTCCAGAAGAGCTTCCAGGAATGCCTCTGCACCGGCCAGTTGAATTCGTTATTGATCTTGAGCCTGGCACGGAACCTGTGTGCAAACGTCCTTACAAGCTCGGACTTGAAGAGTTGAAGGAGCTGAAGAAGCAACTCGATATTCAAGAGAAAATGGGTCTCATCCAGCCTAGTTCTTCTCCGTGGGGTTGTGGTGTTCTTTTTGTGAAGAAGAAGGATGGAACGGACCGACTTTGTGTTGATTACCGTCCAGTGAACAAGAAGACCATCAAGAACAAATATCCACTTCCCAACATCAATGAGCTGTTTGAACAACTCAAAGGTGCTCGAGTATTCTCCAAGCTTGATCTCCGTATGGGTTATCATCAGATTCGAATCCGTGAGCAAGATATTCCCAAGACGGCTTTCAGGACAAGCTTTGGTTCATATGAATACACTGTCATGGCTTTTGGTCTCGTCAACGCTCCTCCAACGTTCTCTCGCATGATGAACTTCATCTTCAATGCCTACACCAATGACTTCGTTTTGGTCTATCTCGACGACATTCTGGTTTTCTTGAAGAACAAGGAAGATCATGCCAAGCACTTGCGTTTGGTTCTTGATAAGCTCAGGGAACACAAGTTCTACGCCAAGTTCTCCAAGTGTGAATTTTGGCTTGATGAGGTTCTTTATCTTGGTCATATCATCTCTGCCAAGGGCATTGCCGTGAATCCTGAGAAGGTGTCTGCAATTGTGAATTGGGAACCTCCTCAGAACGTGAAGCAACTCCTAGCTTCCTCGGTCTCGCAAGCTACTGCCGAAGATTCGTTGAAAACTTTTCTAAGATCGCGAAGCCTCTCCCTAATCTTCTCTAGAAGCACGTCAAGTACGTTTGATCTCCGGAGTGTGATATTGCTTTCAACACTTTGAAAGAGAAATTGATCACTGCTCCAGTTCTGACTCCGCCTGATGAATCCAAGCCGTACGAGGTCTTTTGTGATGCCTCTCTCCAAGGTCTTGGCGCAGTATTGATGCAAGAGAAGAAAGTTGTTGCTTATACCTCTCGCCAATTGAAGCCTAATGAGAAGAACTACCCCACTCATGATCTCGAGTTGGCGGCAGTTGTGCATGCTCTTTTGACTTGGAGACATCTTCTATTGGGAAGAAAAGTGGACATTTGCACTGATCACAAGAGTCTCAAGTACATCTTCACTCAGCCTAATCTCAACCTCAGGCAAACTCGATGGGTCGAAATGATTCAAGAGTATAATCCGAGTATCGAGTATACTCCAGGCAAGGCTAATGTGATTGCTGACGCATTGAGCAGGAAAGCTTACTGCAACAGTCTGATTCTCAAGCCTTATCAGCCCGAGCTTTGTGAAGCTTTCCGCAAACTTAACCTGCAAGTTGTTCCTCAAGGTTTCCTCGCCAACCTTCTAGTCTCTACTACCTTAGAAGACCAGATTCGCCAAGCCCAGCTTCTTGATGCTATGGTGAAAAAGGTGAAGATTGGGATTGCCAAGAGTCAGTCCAAGTACAAGTGCTACCACCTTGATGGCAAGGACACTCTCTTCTTCGACGATCGTATTGTTGTACCCAAAGGTGACCTCCGTAAAGTGATCTTCAACGAGGCTCACAATTCTCTCCTCTCCATCCACCCTGGGAGCGCGAAGATGTATCAGGACCTCAAGCAAGCTTATTGGTGGACTCGAATGAAGCGCGAGATTGCTCAATTCGTGAATGAATGTGATGTCTGCAGAAGAGTGAAGGCAGAACACCAAAGGCCAGTAGGTCTCCTCCAACCTCTTGCCATTCCAGATTGGAAGTTTGACCACATTGAAATGGACTTCGTGACTAGGTTTCCAAAGTCCAAGCGTGGCAATGATGCTATATTCGTTGTCATCGATAAACTCACCAAAGTGGCTCATTTTCTGCCTATTAAAGAGTCGATCACTGCAGCTCAATTGGCGGAACTCTATACCTCTCGAATTGTCTCTCTGCACGGTATTCCTCAAGTGATCTCTTCAGACCGTGGCAGCATCTTTACATCCAAGTTTTGGGATTCTTTTCAGAAGGCCATGGGCACCAACATCCGCTTCAGCACAGCTTTCCATCCTCAAACTAGCGGTTAAGTCGAGCTGTCAACCAGATTCTTGAAGATATGCTCAGGGCTTGTGTGATCTCCTTCGGCATGAAGTGGGAGGATTGTCTTCCCTATGCTGAATTCTCCTACAACAACAGTTTTCAAGCAAGTTCGGGCAAGGCCCCATTTGAAATTCTGTATGGCAGGAAGTGCCGTACCCCTCTCAACTGGTCTGAAACCGGTGAACGTCAGCTTTTGGGTAATGACTTAATCACAGAGGCAGAAGAAATGTGCAAAGTCATTCGTGATAACCTCAAAGCAGCCCAATCCCGCCAAAAGAGCTACTATGATAGTAAGCACCGTGATTTGGCTTTCGAGATCGGAGATCATGTTTACCTCCGTGTCTCTCCTATGAAAGGTACTCGTCGCTTCGGTATCAAAGGGAAGCTTGCCCCTAGATACGTGGGACCTTTCAAGATTGTCAGCAAGAGAGGCGACCTCGCCTATCAACTCGAGCTTCCTTCAAACTTTGCAAATGTTCATGATGTGTTTCATGTCTCTCAACTTCAAAAGTGCTTCAAGACTCCTGACCGCACAGTCAACTTCGAGGACATTGAGCTCCAAGAAGATCTCTCTTATCGTGAGCACCCAGTTACTATTCTTGAAGAGACTGAACGCAAGACTCGTAACAAGCCAATCAAATTTCTCAAAGTCAAGTGGTCACACCATTCCGACCGTGAAGCTACCTGGGAACGCGAGGATCACCTCCGTTCTGAGTACCCGGCGTTTTTTCAGTCCTAGATTTCGGTACGAGATCCTTTCGTAGTGGTGGAGTGTTGTAACACCCCGGATGTAACTTTCCCAATTTGTACTCCAACTCTTGTCGTTTCCGGCGTTAAGTTATATTATATTCTCGGGTTCGGGTCTTTGTCTCCGTGTGTTGTTGTCATTGTCATGCATCTCATATCATGCCATCATGTGCATTGCATTTCCATACGTGTTCGTCTCATGCATTCGAGCATTTTCCCCGTTGTCCGTTTTGCATTCCGGTGCTTCGTTCTCCTCCGGTGGTCATTTCTAGCTTTCTTTCGTGTGTGGGGATTAAACATTTCCGGATTGGACCGAGACTTGCCAAGTGGCCTTGGTTTACTACCGGTAGACCGCCTGTCAAGTTTTATATCATTTGGACTTCGTTTGCTACTCCAACGGTTAACTGAGGGACCGAAAAGGCCTCGTGTGTGTTGCAGCCCAACACCCCTCCAATTTGGCCCAAAACCCACCAAACTCTGCTCCATCATCTAGAGCGTTCGATCACGATTGCGTGGCCGAAAACCGCACCTCATTTGGACTCTCCTAGCTCCCTCTTTGCCTATTTAAACACCCCCCGATTTTCGGATCTCCTCCTACCTCCGAAACCCTAAAAATCATCTCCGCGCGCCGGACAATGCTGCCGTCCTCTCCCGCATTGCCACGTGGCACCTGCCGCCGCCTCCCACCGCGCGGCCCGGGAGCCCACGGCCGGCCACCGCGGCCCGCTTCCCGCGCCGCCCCGCTCCGCCTCTCGCCGCCCTGCCCTGCCGCCCCGCTCCGGTGGCCGCCGCCGCCTCTCCACGCCGGCGACGAGCAACGCCACCCCGCCGCGCCTTCGCCGCCCGGCCACCGCAGCCGGCCCGAGCCGCCGCCACCACCGCGGCCGGCCCGAGCCGCCGCCACCGCCTTCACCATCGCCGGCCCCGGCCATCTCCCCCTCCGGCCGCCGCCCCGCCCGTCTCCGGTGAACAGTGCCCGCGCCGCCGCTACAGTGTTTCGCCCGATCCAGATCTGGAAACCCTAGGTCGTTTTTTTCTCTAACTCCCGAAATTTGCAGATCCAAGTGCCTCTGTTCGTGGCCCCGTAACTTTGCATCCGTAACTCCGATTCATGCATATAGCATATCAAAATGTTCATCTTAGAGAGTACATCATTTCACTCCACTGCATCATTTTCATTTGAGTTCATCTTGATGCCCGAAATGCTGTTAGAAGAGAGCTACTTGAGTTAATTGTCAGATCTGCTACTCCGTTTAGCAGTTTTGTCATTTTTGCCATGATTAATGTGTGCATGATATGCCCTGATGCTCTACATACGTTTTGTTAAGGGTTTTGTCATCTTTACAGAGGTGCAACCCATGTATTTTTGTAATGTGTGTGGTGACTTGTGCAAGCTTGCAAAGTGGTGCACTTGCTAAGTCTGTTTTCAGGGACTTGGTAATTTCACTAAGTCCTTGATCTGTTTATCTCATGTTGCCATATGTTCATGTTGTTTCCTAGTGATTCGTGCCTCTTTTGAGGATGATCAGTAAGGGTGTTTTGTTAATATTGTAGTGCTCTATCCATCCATGTCTTTGTTTGCAATTATGGAGCACCCTAGCTTGACTCAATCGAGCTCTACTTTTGCTACTTTGTGAATCTGGGCAGATTGTCAACTTGTTTGCAATTTTGCCGGTGATGTTGTAGTTGATCCGTGCATGCTATGCTATTGTTCTTGCCATGTCTAGCTTGAATTTTGTGCCTTCTTGATGGGTGTATGCTTGTCTTGCCATGACTTGCACCGTAGTGAGTGCATCGAGCTCGTAAACATGCCTACTTGAGTTATATTTCAGCAGGTGTCAGTTTTCACTAAGTCTGAAAACTGATTATATTTTTGCTATATTCACGTGCTTGCAATTGTATTTTCTGATCCCTTTTGGCTCAAGGTCACTAAGGGGCTTTTGTTAAGCTCTTTGAGTAGCTCCATGCCATGCTTTACTTTTCCATGTTCAGATCCTGTAGCATGTAGTTTTGTTGCTCCGAAGAGGGCTACCTGATCTGAAATTCCAGACAAGTGTTAATTTCACTAAGTCTGAGATATGTTTGCCATATGCATTTTTGCCATGCTTGTTTGAACCTGTTAATAGAAGAATTGGCCGTATCTCAGTGCTAGACTTTTGTTAAGCATCTTGTATGCTTCCCTGCCATGTATTTTGTTGTCATGTTTGGGTGCTGTAGCATGTTCATCTCATTGCATTTAGTTGGCTACTTGCTGTAAATCGCAGACCGATGCCATTTTTGAATCGCTTGCCATTTCCAAACCGTAACTCCGATTCCGGCGTTCTTTATATCGTTTTCAAGCGATTTCATCTCATCTTTCCAGTGGCACACTTGGTTTTCCAAGTTGAGGCCAGGTTCATGCATTTCTTGTCATATCTTGCATTTTGCATCCCGCATCGCATCCCACATAGCATATCATATTTGCATTGTGTTGTTTGAGTTTGCACGTGGTTGATTGTGTCCTTGTTGCTTGTTTGTCTTGTTTGGGTAGAGCCGGGAGACGAGTTCGCTAACGAGGAGCCCGTTGAGTTTGCTTTTGAGGATCCAGTCAATTCTGACAACTGTGCAGGCAAGATGATCATACCCTCGAAATCACTACTATCTTTGCTATGCTAGTTTGCTCGCTCTTTTGCTATGCCATTGCTATGATGCCTACCACTTGCTTTCAAACCTCCCAAATTTCCATGTCAAACCTCTAACCCACCATTGTCCTAGCAAACCGTTTATTGGCTATGTTACCGCTTTGCTCAGCCCCTCTTATAGCATTGCTAGTTGCAGGTGAAGATTGGAGGTCGTTCCTTGTTGGAACATCATTTATTTACTTGTTGGGATATCATTATATTATCTTGCTATCTTAATGCATCTATATACTTGGTAAAGGGTGGAAGGCTCGGCCTCTCGCCTAGTGTTTTGTTCCACTCTTGCCGCCCTAGTTTCCGTCATATCGGTGTTATGTTCCCGGATTTTGCGTTCCTTACGTGGTTGGGTTATAATGGGAACCCCTTGATAGTTCGCCTTGATTAAAGCTTTTCCAGCAATGCCCAACCTTGGTTTTACCATTCGCCACCTTGCCTTTTTTCCCTTGGGTTACCGGAGCCCAAGGGTCATCTTATTTTAACCCCCCCCCCCGGGCCAGTGCTCCCTCTGAGTGTTGGTCCGAACCGGGCAGCCTGCAGGGCCACCTCGGGGAAACTTGAGGGTTGGTTGTACTCGTAGCTTGACCTATCTGAGTGTGCCCTGAGAACGAGATATGTGCAGCTCCTATCGGGATTTGTCGGAACATTCGGGCGGTGTTGCTGGTCTTGTTTTAACCTGTAGAAGTATCTTGAATTACCGAGATACCGAGTCTGATCGGAACGTCTTGGGAGGAGGTCTATTCCTTCATTGACCGTGAGAGCTTGTCATGGGCTAAGTTGGGACTCCCCTGCAGGGATTGAACTTTCGAAAGCCGTGCCCGCGGTTATGGGCAGATGGGAATTTGTTAATGTCTGTTTGTAGATAACTTGAACCTTAACTTAATTAAAATGATTCAACTGAGTGTGTTACTGTGATGGCCTCTTCTTGGCGGAGTCCGGGAAGCGGACACGGTGTTGGAGTAATGTTTGCGCAGGTTGCTCTCTAGTTTCTCGATCGCGCTTTGCCTCCTCTTCTCGCTCTCTTTTGCGAATAAGTTAGCCACCATACTTGCTAGTCGCTTGCTGCAGCTCCACATATATTTACCTTGCCTTACCTATAAGCTTAAATAGTCTTGATCGCGAGGGTGCGAGATTGCTGAGTCCCTGTGGCTCACAGATTACTATTACACCAGATGCAGGGACTGATGATTCCGCTCCAGGAGACGCGTATGAGCTCAAGTGGGAGTTCGACGAAGACTCTCAACGTTACTATGTTTCCTTTCCCGATGATCAGTAGTGGTGCCCAGTTGGGGGTGAACGGGACCGTGTCGCATGTTGGGTTCTCTTTTATTTTGGCGCCGTAGTCGGGCCATGAGTGTTTGGATGATGTAATGTTATTTATGTACTTGATTGACGTGGCGAGTGTAAGCCAACTATGTTATCTCCCCTTTATTATTATTTATATTACATGGGATGTTGTGAAGATTGCCTAACTTGCGACATATGCCTTCAATGCGATTATGCCTCTAAGTCGTGCCTCGACACGTGGGAGCTATAGTCGCATCGAGGGTGTTATAGGATGGGTCACTCTTTCATTGTTGTCTCCTTCTTGTTGTCTACATGATACATCTCGCGAACGGAGGAGCGACATTGGAGATTGGCTCGATGAGCCTTCAAGTTGAGGAGCGCTCGGACTTATTGGATGCACCTTCGAACCTCCACTCATGCCATGACATTGAGCATTGGTACACCAACACCTTCATATTTTGTTGATTGTGCTCACACATGTCATGCTCGATGGACATATCATACACATGACAAATTTGCATCTTATGCATGGATTGACTCATATTATGATTGCCTTGTTGCATCTTGTCTTTCTATGTCATCCATGATATATGAGCTTGTGCATTTCCTTAGCAAATTTGTTGTGATATACCTTGATGGCATATTCATACATCATGGTCGTATTTCCTACCATCAATTGCATGATCACATCACATTGAGCATCCATTACCATATTCATGCTATTGATAAACCGTCTCACTATGACATCATTTTGCACCGTGGTTGCATTGATCATATTCACAACACATTTGTGTGCATAATGAATGTTTTTGCTCCCATGAATGCTTTGCATACCATTCCATATCTTTTGGGTAAGCTTCATGCACCTTGTCATGCTCAATCTTGTCGCACGGACTCATTCTTACATGATGGACACTTTGTGTGCGCTAACCATTGTATTTCCGAGTGTCGTTTGTGTTTGCTCTTTTTGCATGTGTACCACTCCGGAGACACCTTGGAGTACTTGGATTGCGCCATGTCTTCCACTTCATCCAACTACAAGTCCGTCCACGACAACCGTTTCCATGGTGATGAGGTTTTCGATCTGAGGTCGGATCTTCCCCAAGGGAGGGGAGATGATGTAGAGCATCCTACGATCATCCCCATGTACACTCGAGCATACGCCATTGGACCTAAGGTGAACTCACTCCTTTACGAATCTTCCCTTTCCGCATGTAAGACATGGATGCTACTTCAAGCGCGGACCTTGTGCATACTTAGGTACACCCGAGAAGACCATGGAGAGCCCAAGGACCAAGGCCAAGCGTGCACAGAAGCGAAGGAAGGAGAAGGAAGAAGAGCCAGCTGCTACAGCGGCCGGACATCCGGCCCTTGCCCCAGAAATCCGGCATCGGCTATCCAGAGAACACCGGAAAGGACCAGCGCAGCCCGGACATCCGGACATCACCCCGGACATCCGGCTCCTCCCGAAGTCCCGGACATCTGGCCCCTCCATCACTGAATGCAACTGGAAGACCCAGGCCAGCCCGGGCATCTGGCCCGTCGCGAAGCCCCGGACATCCGGCGCCTGTCTGCGCACAATGAACGAGCCAAGGGCCCATGTATCCCCCCTCTCACTTACCCCTTTGTGGGCTAACACTATATATAGACCCCCTCCTCCTCCTAGTTAGGGTTAGCGTTGTGTTATCTCATTTGTGAGATAGAGCTTCGCTCATTCATCCGGATCTACTCCCCGAGGGAGACCGCGGCCCCTCTTTGGAGGAGATCCACTTGGATTCAAGACCTCCTCACGAAGAAGACCATCAAGACCTCCTCATGGAGAAGACCAGTTACCATTTGTATCGTCCCTTGTTCACTTTGGATCTTGTATCTCCTCTCGTGTTTCGAGGATCTAGCACATGTGTGACTTAATCTTGTTAGTTTGAGTGTTTCTCTTTGTGCCCCTTTGTGATTTCCCCTCATGTTTCCCCTCGTGTTCTTCGTGTTCATCGCGGGATCTGCTCCTTTTATGAAAGATCGGCCGATTAGGGTTCTACCCTACATCAAATTAGCAACAAAAACAACAAAAATCTTTGTCTGCACAATGAAGAAGACATCAGTTCACTACAAGATGGTACTAACTATTATACCTTGCCTTTTTTATTCCTTTGCCCCATTTCTAGTATAGAGAAGATATTTATGCACATCCTTGTTTTCAAACCTTTCCAAAGCAGTTCACTGATGATTACCTCTCAAACCACATCTAGGGTCAAGAGGCGAGAAAGGTTTTCATACAACACACACGGTTCAATATTGAAGTGTTCCTGAAGAGGACGAAGGATGGACGATCAATCATCCACAGGCACTGGCCTAAAGTTGCAAAGACCTTCAACATGAATGAAGGCTAAATATTCGCCTTCCGCTTCAGCAGTTTTCCAGATGAGATGCATATGTCTATGTAACGTCTATGATGCTAATTTTGAAAGGTTCTAGATGTTGCATGTGAAACTTGGTGCTGGTGCAGTTGTGTAATGAGGTAGCTGAGTGCTGAAGCTATATCATGTTATACTCTGATGTATTTCAATTACGAAATCATGCTTCCTTAATATGAAAATGAAATATATTATGTGCTTAATATGAATGTCAATTAGATTAATAAATGGATTATTATAATAGGGCAATTAGCCTACTAATGGCCAATTAGCCTGCTAATTGGGTTTTTCTATTGCAAATGGTTATTGAGAAAACACCGTGGGCGATTACCTCAGGCAACGCACACGGTTTCTAGGAATAAACCGTGTTGGATCAATGAACAATCACACACGACATTCTCTTGAAAACTGTTTGCGTTAGGCCATCTTGCGCAAACGTTTACCACATAAAAATTATGTGTGATGGACAGTCTTTGCCACACAATTTTTTCTACGCGTTGTGTGTGATGCATTCAATAACGCAAACGATAAAATTGTTAACATCGTGTGCAATGGCAATGCTATCACAAATGATTTAACGGGGAAAATTGTGTGTGATGTACCTGCGAACGGAAACGTTTTCCTTGGAGCGACTGTGTGGGATGTATATACGAACGGAAACGTTTAGCGGGGACTGACTGTGTGGGATGTACTTACGACCGGAAACGATTTCGCCTGTATAATTGTATTTTTAGCACTACTGTACGTATAACCGTTTTTTATCGCTCGTCGGCCGCACACAATCTCATTTTGCCGAGTGCGTGTGCCAGGTGAGCATATCCCCAACGGTTTCTGGGTCATGTGGGAAGGACCCCCTATCGCCCACACTCACTTGGCGACGGTTCCAAATGTTGTAGAGAAAAGGGGTTAAAAACCTTTTGTATAGCACCTCCTTGTACCAGTACGTGATCAAGATGGACACTACCGAAGACTTGGCGTGTACTTCAAGGACTGCTCCACCTATTAGTATGTTTGCTCCTAGTTGGCAACCGACCATGTGTAACCCTAGATACCCCTGATGCCTATATAAGCCGGAGAGTTTAGTCCATAGGATAGAATCAAAATTACTAGCCTTAGGGTTTAGAACACAACATACTATCTCGAGGTAGATCATCTTATACTCGATACTCCATCATAAATATAATCAAAGCAGGGTGTAGTGATTTACCTCTTTGAGAGGGCCTGAACCTGGGTAAATATCGTGTCCCTTGTCTCCTGTTCACCATCATTCCTAGATCCATAGCTCGGGACCCCCTACCCGAGATCCATCGGTTTTAGTACCGACACAGGAGTACGTGCTCCTGCGTACAAAAAAGTTTTTTGAAATGTCAAAAGAAATCCAAATGAAAATTCTATGTGTTCATAGTCACATCCAAATGCTACCTACAAATTTTTAGACAAAAAGGTTAAGCATTTTGGCCTCTGAAAAAAATCGAACACCAAATGTTACTCCTACATGTCACCTCAATTTTTTTCACCGATGAAGCATTGTTTGCTCCATTTCGCATGAATATTGTCAAGGATGCTTGCGACACTAAAGCGAACATCTAAAAACAGAATTTTTTGAAAACATTTACTATTTTTTCGATTACTATTCACACAGGAGCAAATGCTTCCGGGAGCCAAAACACCTCCCCCTTTTCTAAGGCTGCTTGTTGATTCATAAGAACAGATGTACAAACCAATGTAACTACATGTGAGAAAACGACGTGGGATTATTTAATAGGCGGATGAACGCTTTTTTCTTTTTTCTACCAGAGCTACTTTGTGCAGCCTGGATGGGACGGCCCGTCTGGTCTGGATGCTTGGATCATGTATATATGTATTCTCTCTCTAGCCAAATTTGGAGGGTGCTAGTGGAAAGGCGAGATGTACTGAAATAGGGTGTGATCAAAAGAATTGGTAATGGGCAGGACACAAAAATATGGGAGGAGAATTGGATTCCAAGAGATGAAATGATGAGGCCATATGGGTGCATATCCACTAACCCGCCTCACTCGGTTTCAGAGTTGATAGATGTCACGACCGCAACCTGGAATGTATAGCGGCTTCAGGAGGTGTTTCTGTCCATCGATGTTACGGCCATTCTCAACATACCTCTTTGTACCAAGAACGTTCCTGACTTCTGGTCATGGAACTTTGGAAACAACATAATCTTTTTCATTAGATCTGCCTGCAGAATGCTCATACAAATAGCGAAGGGAGGCTTGGTTAGAAAATACAGCAGGCTCGTCATCAGTTGGTCGAGAAGCGGGATCATGGAAGCTTATGTGGAACATCAAAGTACTAGCAAAGGTATGCATGTTTCTCTGGCGATTGTCCAAACATTCCCTGCCAACGAAGGATGTCAGATCTCACAGTAACATGGCAGATTCAAGTGCATGCGGGTTGTGTGGGACTGAAGACTCTTGGCGACATTCCCTGCTGGAATGCTCGATGTCTAGGTGCATTTGGGTGCTAGTGGATCGAGAACTTGTTATCATCTCAGAGCGGCCACTGAACTGAGCACCAAAAATTGGTTGTTTATTGATGATAAACACACTTTCCCATGAAGTTTTTGTCAGACTTTCGGTGACCTTGTGGGCTATTTGGGAAGAAAGGAGAAAGGCCATTCACAATGGGATATTTCAAAGCCCTCATGCCACACATATTTTCATTGATCGTCTCATCTCAGATCTGGAAATCATAAAGGATCAGAAGCCAGGACCAACCAGTAGAATAGGACAACCACCGGCAATGCGGAAGGTTCGACCCGGGGCTCCGCCAGATGGTTTGCCAAAAATCCATGTCGACGCGGGCTCGTCCAATGCAAACCGAAGGGGGTCAGCAGCTGCGGTAGCAAGGGACCGGCAAGGAAACTACTTGGGCAATTCTTCTCTCGTCACCCTAGGCCTACATGATCTAGCAGTACTGGAGGCTATTGCATGTCGTGAGGGGATAGTGTTGGTAGAAGAGGATCATCACAGCTTTGTTATCGCATGTGACTCCAAACGGGTAGTTTGTGATATTACAAACAGCAGCATAGGTTGCTACGGGCCTATCATCTCGAAGATTAAGTCTAGATTGGAAAAACTTTAATTGTATTTTCAGTTTTGAAGGACGAATGGCAGATGTAGAAGCTCATAGACTAACTAGGTTTTCGCTTTCTTTAGATAGGGGCCGTCACCTATGGCTGTGTACAACCCCATGACCAAGCTTGTATCCCACCAAGTGTGGACTTGGATGAATAAAAGTTTGGCTACGCCTCAAGAAAAAATTCTCCAACTACAACATAAACATTAGGCTGGTGGTACGGCTATTGCGTGTTGGCCTGATGACAATGGTGTTGTGTTCAACTCATGTCTTTGACAAATTACTTTTATTACATGGATGGACCAAAAAATTAATAAGTATGCGAAGAGCCCAATAACAACACCAATCAATTTTTTAACAAAGTCATTATTAGTTTAAACAAGCGAGCATACCACCTCGTATATTATTTTGCAGTGAATTTAGATTGTTATTTGTTGCAATATGTATGCAAATTGTGAACAAGAAATAGGGCTGTTGCAGGAAAAGCTGCTGAGATGTGGGGGGCTATTTAAGATTACTGTTGAGATTAACATTCTTTCCCCCAAAAAAATAACTCTTTGGTGCCATAAAATTCACTCTGGAAACTTTTCTATGCCTAATATACTGCTGCTGCAGGAAATGCTCTGCGACAGAACTACTATGTAGTTCATCAATCCACAACATCAAACTGGTGGAAATCAAAAGAAATGCTGTGGAGACCATGCACATGCAAAGACAAAGGGCTACTGGGAGTTCTGACTCTGTCGGCAATTGGCTCTAGATCGTCTAGACTGTTTTGCCTTTGTACTGCTCTCACTTTTCTATCTAATGAAAGAACGGCCTAGGCCCTTCGACAAAGGGCTACTGGGACGGAAATTGCGTTTGGCTCCCTGAGCTCAGCTGATGCAAGAGCTATAAGAGCATCTCCAGCCGCGCCCCCAACAGGCCCCCCCAGGCCACTTTTTCGGTGCCGGCGCCAAAAAAACGCCCCAGTCATGCTCCCAGGACGCCGAAAATCACTGACTCGGCCCTTTTTTCCGCCCGGCGGTCACAGGCCAAACCCGGCGCACTGCGGGGCAATTGGGGGCTCCGGCGCAAGGGAAAAGCGCGGCTGGCCCACACCGTTAGGGGAAAAGTCAAGGTTTTCTTCCCCGACTCACCTCCCACCCTCCGCGCCCTCGGCCGCCACTAGCTATATCCCGGCGCCGCCCGCCGTCCTTCACCGCTAGATAGCCATTCCCTGCCGGAAAAATAGCAGAGCTTCGCCGCGGCAGCCCCTCCAACAGCAGCTGGGCGTTTCCGGCCGCGGAGGGGCAGTTTAGCGGCGGGTACACGCCCACCGGGCGCAAGGTGTTCGGCGATTTGCCTGCCTCGGCGATGGACTCGGATGACGAGGAAACGCTCGCCGCGCTGCTGGAGGAGGAAGGCGAGGCCGACGTCCAGGAAGAAGAGCATCTCATGGTGCTCGGTCGCCCTCGCCCAGCTGCTGACGAGCAATGAAAAGACGCGGCGAGGTGGCTCGGCGCCGGGGCGGATGAAAGCAAAGAACCGGCATCGTCTCGAAGGCTACTGCATGCTCTACTCCGACTACTTCGCCGATGCTCCACTTCACGGCGAAAAAACATTTCGGCGTCGTTATCAGATGAGCTGAAAGCTCTTCCTCAGGATTGTGAATTCCATCCGAGAGTTCGACAACTACTTCAAGTGCAAGATGGATTGCACCGGCGCCCTTGGATTCATCTCCATCCAAAAGTGCATGACAGCGATGAGGATGCTTGCATACGGAGCTCCTGGTGATTCACTCGACGACTATGGGCGCATGGCCGAGTCCACCAGCATAGAGTGCTTCTACAAGTTCTGTCGAGCAGTGGTGGCAGTGTTTGGACCGCGATACTTGAGAACACTCAATGGGAAGACACTGCTCGGATCCTAGCACGGAATGCAGCAAGAGGATTTCCTGGGATGCTTGGAAGCATCGACTGCATACATTGGAAATGGAAGAATTATCCATTTGCTTGGCAGGGGATGTACAAAGGCGCCAAAGGCGGTTGCAGTGTGGTACTTGAGGCGGTGGCCACACAGGACCTCTGGATTTGGCACTCCTTCTTTGGTATGCCAGGAACTCACAATGACATCAACGTGCCGCAGTGCTCTCCTGTCTTTGCCAAGCTAGTTAAAGGTCATTCTCCTTCGGTGAACTTCAAGATCAATGGGCGGCACTACAACAAGGGGTACTATCTAGCTGATGGCATCTATCCGAGATGGTTGACATTTGTGAAGACGATCTCAAACCCTGTGCCAGGAGGCAAGAACGCCTGGTTTGCGAAGATTCATGAGGCTTGCAGAAAAGATGTCGAGCGGGCATTTGGTGTGCTCTAATCTCGATTTGCTGTTGTCCGGTACCCCACTCAGACCTGGTCCAAAGATCAAATATGGGAGATTATGACTTGCTGTGTCATCTTGCACAACATGATCATCGAGAGCGAGCAAGAAGATCCAGTGTTTGACACTGAACCATACTATAGGCCGGGTCCTCTAACCGAAGTTGATCACCAGCTACCGGTAATCTGGACTGCCTATCTCAGTATGCATCAGGAGATCCGAGATCCACAAGTGCAACATCAACTGCAGAAAGATCTGATTGAGCACCTATGAAGGCTCAAGAGGGACGACGTGTGATGAAATATGAGTTTTTATTTGTTAAACTATATAATTTGTATTGAACTATTTGTTGTTGTACTATTTTGTTGAAGTATTTGATTTTTCTATGATGAAATATGTAATAAGAAAAAATTGTGTTGATAATTGAACGCCGAGACATGGCGAACCACGCCAAATATGGGCTTATTCCCCAGGCCCTTTGTTCGCTGAAATGGGGCTAAAAAATGGGCCAATTTCGGCGCCTGGGGGCGACGACTAGCCACAAAACCATCCCCAGCACCGATTGTATCGCCAGCTCGCCTCCAGGGGCGATTTTTATGCGTCCTGAAAGGGCAACGGCCGGAGATGCTCTAATCAGCCGGGTGATTTGAAAAATAAATTCCTCAAATAAATATACTATGACTAAAATGTACCGTTCGGACCACCAAACAACAATCCGCAAACCAAGACGGTTAGGATCCTTTGTATGAGCTTTTGTGCTTCCCTTGTGCACCCAACAGTCACGCACCTTCCTGGTACAGAAAAGCTAACCCAGATAAACAGACTCTTGCCACTACTCTCGAATGGAAGGAGAAAACTGATCCCTTTCTCGCTTGGAATGTCAATTTCTGAAAGATCTCAGCGGTAGCCCCAACCTCTTCCTCGGCCTCCTCTGCCCCGCCCTCTTCCACTGCCTCTACCACCACCACAGGGTAACCCCTCAAAAGCTCTGTTCACAAGCTGATTGTGCATTCCTCCATCTCCTCGCCCCTTCTTGTTTAAAGGGGCATTCCCGTTACTAGCAGGCTGGGTCCTCTTCCCTCTGAAACATCAGCAAACTAGAATTGACTAAAAAGAAATGCAAATTAATCTGAATAAAATTCAACATTTGATAGTGGACATCTAACCCAGCTGTTGAAGCTGCTGGTTTCTTTGGTTGTTCCATCCATGATAGAGTAATTTTCTTATCTCCAATGAATAACGGAGATTTCCCATGCAATGGCTGAAATAAATAAAAAACAAATCGTCTCATTTAAATTTTAGATGTGAGCAAATAATAGGTTACACTAGTTTCTTCTGAAGCACATAGACAAATAATCAACAGTACACAAGAGCAAAATGCTCGTTGACTTCATAGCAATTTTAAGAAGCTAGTTACAGTTGTACAATTGCGTTTTAGACCTCAAACGCCAAGCAAGAAATTCCAACATGGCTTATATTTTGAAGCTAGAATAAGCTAATATGCCATCTTAAGCATATATAGGCTCTGTCGCATGGATAAAGGATTTTATGTTTAAGGGGCTTAGAAAATAATACAGATATGCTTGTGCATTTTAACACAATATTAAATATTATGTCGTTGGTTAACGGGCATATTCAACAAGGAGCCCAGAAGCGCCAGTGCATAGCGGACGGCTAAAGCGTGTCGATAATGTCAAGAGAGGTAGGGATAGACCAAACTTGACATGGACAGTGGTCAAGAGGGATCTGGAGGACTGGAGTATCACCGGAGAACTAGCCATGGACAGTGGTGCATGGAGGCTTGCTATCTATGTGCCAGAACAATGAGTTGGTTGCGAGGTTTCACCTCTGCCTACCCCAACTTGTTTGAGACTAAAGGCTTTGTTGTTGTTGTTGTTGTTTGGCTATGGTTTCTTTAATCTTCAGACAAAATTATGTATTCCCTACCAAACTATAAGACGTTTTTGTAGGCTAGTTTAGTACTGTTTATTACCCACACCCTCAGATTTTAGCCTTGCATCGTTACATTTAGTACTGCATTAATAAGTGAACAGAGGGAGTAAAAACTTGCTCAATATAAACAGGATTGCAGCAAATTGATGTTATTGCGGACATGAGTCAGCCAGGCCGGTGCACAAAACAGCAGCAAATGGCATGTCGATGCAAACAGAGATAGTGATGCAAGGTAACGAAGAACTAGTTACTAAGAATAGATGTTAGCTTGCAATCCTGCAGAAGTCTTCGTAAGTGAAACAAAGAAATTACCTGTGACATTGCCAATATATTATTATAGGACCGCATTGTCATCGTCGATTTTTGCTGATCCGCTTTCTGCAAAAGATATCACATCACTATCAATTGGCACTTTAGCAGGAACTGTAGACGACACATGTGATAAATCTGTGCCATGAAAAATGTTTAGGACAAATTGTGCAGATTATGACAATACAAGGTTCCTGCAGAAATATTATGATGCCGTAATAATGGTAGTATAACATGGCACAAACTAGAGAACGTTCCAATGGAACTAGTAAACCCAAGCATCTAAACTCACGATTTTAGTTTTCTCTTCTTCTGTCTTTGCTGAAGATATTGCCTTGTTGAAATCTGCCATTCCCTGGGTTAGTCTCTTCGAGGCTGCTCGAACCGTGTCTTCTGTTCCAGTTAACCTGTGCATTTGTAACCATCAGAAACACGCTAGCATGACAGAAATCATACTGGAGAAACAAATTTGTGCAAGATAACAATGGAACACATAAGCAGGGTGACAAAGCCAACTATGAAAGTAGACACAACATTTGTTCTACTATGCTAAAAGATTCTATCTAAAAAACTTAATGGGCAATCTGGGCATCATCATGTGACTGATCCGCATGAAAAGAAAATATATATTTCTATATATACCATATGAAAATATATTTCATGATGAATCTAATGGTATTGATCTGGTATTGTAAATGCTGATACAAAAATTATATAAACTTGATCAAAGTTTGTTTAACTTGACCAAATTTTATATGCACTATTTGGCAAGGAGGGAGTACTTAATAGTGGACATCTCTTAAAAGGAATCAAAATCAGATAAAGTGTTCTATGTACTAGACTTTATTTGGGCTTGCTTAAATTAAACTACAACAGAACCACAATGGAACTTCCAACTTGAAGGCTTTTACTATCAGGCATTGTTTTCAAGGCGTCCCTAAGGCGTCGCCTGACGCCTAGGCGTCAGGGCACCCCCAGGTTACAAGGCGTCGGCCTTGCCTTACGTGCATGCCTAAGGCGTCCGCCTTAGTCCATAGGGCGTCCAAGGCGTCCGCCTAGGCGCCATTCTTCCCGCCTCAGGCAAATGAAGACGCCTTAGAGAGGGCAGGGAGTTCAGGCGGGAAACAGAGCTCTGGGCGCGAAGAGAAGGGCGGGAAACAGAGTCTGGGTGCCAACAGTTACTAGCAGGGGGAGAGAGAGCCCTAACCAGTTTCAGTTTTCCCCCAACCCCATCTCTGGGGCTGGATCTGAGCTTCTCCCCCTCCTCTCCAGCAACTTCTCCCCCTCCTCTCCGGCTGCTTCTCCCCTTCCTCTCCAGCAGATCCGCCTCCCCCTCCTCTCGTGCAGTTCCTCCTCTCCAGGAGAGCAGGCAGCAGCAAGCAACCATCACCTCTCCTGCAGTTGCCTACCAAATTCTGCTCAATTCTACTTCTTAGAACTCTCTAAGGCGTCGCCTTGCCTTATGCCTTAGCGCTTAGGCAGTG
>NC_041390.1:289582075-289711701 GCF_002162155.2 Triticum dicoccoides
AAAAACACTGCTCTCGGGGCATATTCTTAAGAGTTTAACTCAGTTTATAGTAAAGAAGTGGCCAGTACAGCAAATGAAACAAAGCCAAACAATTTAATCTAAGAATGACATGTGAGGAGATGGTGAGACATGAAATTGAAGCATGTGAATATGATGGTAACTTACTAGTAGACTTCTTTGCTTAAGAACAGATTTTTGAAGAATGCAAATACAAATAAAATAAATCATCAACATCAATTAATTATTGTACCATATATATAGCAAGGTACCTCTCAATAAAATCTTTGTAATGTTCTGAGAAATCCTCTCCAAGTCTATCTGATGGCTGTCCAGTAACGATCTTGTAACCACAGAGACTGTTTGTTGTGTTTGGTGTCTATATTACACATTAGGTCAGCACAAGGTCATGAAGAAACTGACATGAATCATAGTAGAAACATTTCATTTATCTAACCTTATGAGCCAAATGGTGAAAAGTGTATAGCAAGCACTCGACATAATTGTGATTAATATCATCTACCTTCTTCCCAGGCATATACTTCTGCAAAACAACAATTGAGATCAACATAGAAATTTTAATCCTGTATTCACTGTAAAAGAGAAACCCATGAACATCTTTGAGCATACAAAATAAACCTTGCAAATTGGGCTTTAGCAGAAATAAGAAATGTATAAACCTTGAGCAACTGAACAATGGATGGAAGCAGCTGGCGTGAATCTTGTGCTGCAGCATATGGCGAGCTAGCAGCAACTGTCTTAAGTAAATCCAGTTTCTTCTCCTCCGGAATCTAAAAATGGTAAAAACGAACACTTGATGCTGAAACACGCAAGAGCAGAAATAGTTTCAAAAGGAAAAACACTCCAGATGATGCAGGATACTGACAAAGCAACGACAAAAAATCATAACTAGAAACTTGAACAGCATTGTAAAATTCGCCTGTTGTGAACGCACGGCCCTTGTTAAGAGACTAAGCAATGATGAGCAAGGGTCCTTTTGGTTGAGCTTTTCCAACCAACTTCAGCAGTTAAAAAGCTGGAAGCCAACCAAACGTTGTCTCCCCACGGCACAATCTGCAAACCAACAACTTCTCGTATGTGTATTTTCTGCAGCTGCTGAGGCCAATCAACTGGCGAAAAGTTTACCCACCTGTCGCCGGTATGTCAACCCTAATTCAGTTCCATCACACACACACACACACACCCCACCCCACCCCCGCGCGTGCGATTCGTCTCCTCCCCAAACGAGAGGTCCTGAATTAGGGTTGCTCCCGTCCCCTAGCTCCGCACCATGAGCCTCCCCTCGCGCTGCACCTCCATGGCTCCATCCGGCCTGCACCGCCACCCAGAGCACAGCTGCGCCGCCGCATCATTCCACAGCAACAATGTAGCTCCCCTCCCTCTTCCTTCTTTTTTCTCCTCATTTTTTGGTATTGAGTACATCCCTCAGCTAGTTGATTGGATATTGTGAGCATATATCATTGAGTGCATGTTTATGATCACATGTGAATGGAGTTTGCTTGCTAGTTTTTCCCATGTAATCTGTTATGTGTTCCAGATGCCAGGGAGGTGGGCAGCGAGAGAGTGGCCTTGAGGGCACTCTAGCAGATTCATGGCCATATAGTGTAAGTTGATTACAGTCAACAAGAACTAGGTGGATGTTTATAATTTTGGAACTTGGAAGTGTTTGTTTACTGGTTGAACAATGGGGTTGGTATAAAATTCCGAGCAAATGTGTATCAAAAGATGGACTTCGTCATCTGGCAGATGTGTGTAATGTTTCAAAAGAGTTTAACACAGTGGCTCATTTCTTGTTGTGCTGATGTAATGTAACAATGTGACCCAGCAAAAATATTTTGGTGTGTTCTTTCTCGAAAAAAATACATTTCTTAAGAAAAACACAAGTTAAAACATGCATTTGTTGGAGAAAATTCCGACATGATATCTCCATGTCTTTTACAATAATAAACGGCATCACTCTCTATTTATATTTTTTATAATTTGCAACATTATAAATAGTTGTTCAAATAAATCATCTGTAGTGTCAACCAGTGTACAAATTGTTGCCTTACGGTCTATTAAAGCATATATAAACAATCTTTCAAGACTCACAGGCATTACAAACAATTCCTTCCAAATCTACAGTTTCACAACTGTTTCAATGAAACTTTCAGCTTTCCCACAGTTCTCAATTCACAGCAGCTTTCTCACAGCTAATTGTAGACTTTTCAGAATCCACACCTCAACCAAACACACCTCGAGCCGACGGATCCTTCAAGGTGCTAGCACGAGCCGACGGACCCTTCAAGGTGCTAGAATAATGCCTCCAAGATCGACATCCCACGCAACAAAGTACAGCATGAGTGACATCTTCAGCGTCACGGACCTATCTCCATTCCATGGTGATGAGGATTTTGATCCGAGGTCGGATCTTTCCCAAGGTGGGAGATGATGTGGAGCATCCCAAGGTCATCCCCGTGGACCCACCTTCGTCTCCCCAAGTGCCAAGTGGACCTATGACACATGCACGTGCAAGAGCTCTTAAGACCGAGGTAACATCTCTCCTCTCGCAGTTCCTTTTCGAAACACACAAGACATGGCTACTACCTCAAACGGAGACACTTTGCATACTCAGTTACCAAGAAACTAGCCATGGACAAGCTAAGGAGTAAGGCCGAGCGAAGGGAGAAGAGGAACGTGAAGACGGAGAAGAAAACGAGCAAGTCAAGAGCTGCCCGAATGATCCGGACCAAGTCCCGGACGATCCGGCTACCGCGCACCAAGACTACAGCAGCCTCCTCGACGAAGCCGAATCATCCGGACCAGCTCCCGGATAATCTGGACAAAGCCGGACATCCGGACCAGCCGCTGCTTCCACGACACGTCCGGACGATCCGGACGGTCACCCGAATCATCCGGCCACCCGAAGCCTGGATCATCTAGACCTTGCCTGCGTGCATGACTTAGGCCGAAGCCCATGTAACTCCACCTACGCCTAGACTATATATACTCCAACTCCGCCCACGTTTTAGGGTTAGCATTGTGATAGCTCAACGTTGAGATTGATCCTTGCTCATCCACTTATCCCTACTCCTTTGGAGACCGAGACCTCCTAAAGAAATCTCCCAAGTGGATTCAAGACCCCTCTTGATGGAAGGATCCCCTAGTGGATTCAAGACCTCTTTCCTCACGGATTGGCATGAACTAGCTACCGTGTATCCTCCCTTGTTGACTTTGGATCTTGTACCTCCCCTTTGCTTATGTGGATTTAGCACATGTATGATTGGATCTCGTTGATTTGAGTATTTTCCTCTCTTGTGTTCATCGTGTTCTTTGGGAAATCCCCTCCATTTCGTGAAAGATCGGCCATTAGGGTTCCACCCTACATCAATAGGTCATGCACAAGAGAGCACCCACACCAGACACCACCTGTGAGAGAAGCCTGGAAGCGGAGACGGAAGCGCAAGACAAAGGAAGACTTGAACAGCAGTATAACCGGTCCAACCTAGCAAGCATAACCGGTTCAAATCTGATAGCTCCTGGAAGAAGTCCCGGCACAAGTCCTAGTGTAATCGGCCAACGCCCGAACCTCCCAGGAAGTACTGGTGTAACCTTACACCGGCCTCCTGACGACTGTGCCGCCGATTGCCTCGACGACCCCGCGCCTTGCCCAACGACAGGTTATATCGGCCAAATAGGCCTAATAATACAGGGCGCGCAGCTTTGGGACCACCAACCCATGTACCTCCCTATGTGGGATTCCTCCTACATGGAGATGACTTCCCTAGTGGAGATCAAGGCCTCCTCTTGAGGGGAAGATTCTTCCCAAGGTATTCAAGACCTCCTTGTCTTAGGACTTGGGAAAGAACTGCACATCTTGTTCTTGCTTCTCCCTTGGATTTGCAAGAAACAACGTGAACTGTGTGGTGTGGGTCTGCGGTTACAATAGGGTGTTGCCTTGTCATCACTAGTTATCCATGTGTTTTCCCTTGATTTCCTTGTGATTCCTCGTGTTCTTCCTCAAATCTACCTCCGGTTCGTGAAGGTCGGGCCACCCAACGGCTTGCCCCATATCAACAACCCTTTGGTGGGGATGGGTGTTAGTTACACTAAGCAATGGTCATTTCGTGCAGTTTTCTAGAAATGTATATTCCAAACAAAACCAAAAATATAACAAAACAAAAGGGCACAAAAGACAGGTACTCCCTCCAATCCATATTGCTTGTCTTAGATTAGTCTAGATATAGATGTATGTAAACACGTTTTAGAGGGAGTATCAATCTCAATTAAAATTATCATGAATTGTTGAGCTTAATCAGCACAGAAAGTACACTACACTGCAAGATGTTGTCACAAAATGATCAAAAAAACATGACTATCAAGATGATACGCTAATAATGAGACACAAATGTTCCTGTAGCCATGGAGGCATTCGGTCGTCACTAATTTACTACTCCCTCCGTTCCAGAATATAAGCTGTATAGGTTTCCGTGCAAGTCAACCATCTGAATGTTTGACCAAGATTATAGAATAAAATAACATCTACAATACCTCGTAGATAAAATATGGAACTACTTTTCATGATGGATCAAATGATATAAATTTCGTATTGTGAATGTTGATATATTTTTCTAAAAACTAGGTCAAATTTGCACTCGTTTGACTTCTCAAAAAACAAATACACCTTATATAAAGGAACGGAGGGAGTATATACCAACATAAAAAGTATAGCACAAACTTGCCCTAATAAGAACAAAGTGTTCTTTTGCTTCTTCCTATACGAAGCAGAGGATGCAAGGTACAAGATGAAGCAATTTACCTTATCGAAAACTGGAACGATTTGCTTAGCAAAGTAGTTGAGAAACTTGCTGCTTGATGCACCTCTCTGAAGAAAGCAAAGAACACCAATATATGATTCAATGCTCAACAATAATAACATAAATGACTTAATTATTGTTCGACTGAATGGGCCATACCGTGAAGATAGGAAGAGCCATATAGATGCATGAGGTCCACCTCTCTATATGATCGATATCAGAAACCTGAAAGAGAAGTGATCCTAAGCAAAATCCACAACCTCAAAACAAAGGTACTTTAGAAACGAACTTCAAACTTAAGAACTTGCAACTACTAACAACAAAGGATAAACAGGAAACTAATAATAATAAGTAGCAACATATGGAAAGGTCACGATTGTGCAACATCAATATGCACCTTTGTTACTCACCCCTAACCCAGAAAATGAGATGCACAAAGCAAGAATTGCTACACCAAGGATACTTCTGTTGAAGTATATGTGGATTGCCCAACCTTCTCGATCAGTTCAGACTTTTGGTTCATGTATCTTGTATGAAACTTAATGTGGTATCAGTGCCAAGAGGTCTTGGTTCAAGTCTCTGCTTTCGCAAATTAAATAGAAAAGATTGTGTGCCCTCTTTCTGTCCATACTTAGGCCTTATCAAGCAGTGCGTGAGAGAGGGTGTTGAAGGACATGTGGATTGCCCGGCCTTCTTCATCAGTTCGGACTTTTGGTTCTCCTAATTGGTTCTCCATCAGGTATTCCATGCTCAATGTGAGTCACATGACACATGCTGGGAGCTCAGCCTCAAGGATATTAAGATATGATGTATTTGCAGGCTGACTCTGCTAGATTTAAGACACAAAACAATGATACACTCTGTTGTATGCAACTAGAACAGTCTTTAGATACTATTATTATTTGAAGGATTGCATTCCTTAGATTTCTGAATTATTTCAGTTTAGTGCAATGTTGGCTTCCAAAACTTGTTACATGGAAAACTACCAGTTTTGGCCATAATGAGGTTTTGTGAATGAATTGACACGTGTGTTGCACGTGCGCGGTTACTAGTATCAATTTATGTGCAAACGGATACCAAATGAAATGTCTGGAATAGAATTGTTTTCATCTTCAGGACAGTAGTGATCTCGGCTTGGGAATTCAGTAGGCCCACACTCATCTTGAACTATAAATTAGCAAAGCTTGGGCCTATTATGCAATTTGGAGGTAAGTCAAGCCATTATACAGAAAGGCACGCAAAAAAAGTGGTGCTTTAATTCATGTTCTCAAATATAGCCACCTCGCATCAAAGGAAACAACAAATTTATTATGTCTAGAGATATTTTGCACCACCTCAAAATTGTAAAACAAATCACCTAGCACTTACAACTTCCAACAAATTACATGCCACGCCCACAAGTCTTTGCCAGCTTATTTTTAGTATACACATTTTTAGGAGGCTTGTATTACCAGTAAAGTCTAGAAGTCGGGCTATTTTACCAACCGATACGACACCATTACTATATTCACCCGAATGGCCATGTTCAAATACCTCCCTTTTGTGCCCTTTCATCCCCTCATCCACTGCCCTAAAGCAAAGAGTCTTATAACTATCATAACATCTACCAACAGTGACCAGCCGATGCTACAGATGGTCTGCTAAATGGATAAATTTGGCATGCATGTTATACCTTTTTTTATGAATGTGCGCAGAACACAAGTTTACTCCATGATTACCGAAAAATACCACCTTCTGGCACCGATGTATAATGATGCTCGCTAACTTCAATTAGTGATACCAATTATTTGTGTAGGCTGCTGACTAACCCAGAGCAATTGTGCTTTTAATTCTTTATCTAGACTAGCTCTAAGGTTCACATGATCGAATTACAAGAAGTTTGACAGACAACACAAAATACGGCATTAAATAAAGGCTGGGTCCAAGCCAAGCCAACTCCCAAAATGTCCTTTTGTCAATGACTGCACCCGAATTTTCTGGTATTTTAATATGCACACATATAAATTTTATTCCTAGAATGTTGAAATAGCATACTTACATCAAACTGTGCATCAAGATCAGCTTGTGCTTGAATGATTTCAATTAATTCTTGAAAGGATTCTCGAGGAGCAGTATCCCCAAATATGCTCAAACTCCGCAGAAAATCCATGAATAATTTAAATTCCAGCCCAGTAACATCTTGTACACTCTAAATCATACATTTTTTGTTAAAAGTGTGTCAGAAATATACAGGAATTAAATAAACAAAAAAATGGTAGCTCTAGTACATACTTTCTTTATCAAATCAGTTATATATCTTTCCATTTCTGCTTGAGGCTTTAGTAGCTCTGCTTTGACAGGAAAAACCTGAAAATTTTAACTCTATCAATACTCAGAAAATAAGGTTGATAGCCTAGAGCATGCAATCTATGTACCTTGTCTCGGAGGAAACAAATAATCTTTTCACGGATCTCTGATCCTGACTCCACGTGCTTAAATAAAGGCTGCAACGAATCTACACCAAAGACAGTAAAAGCAACTATAAGATCTTGATGAAGTTAAAAGCATATATGTTAACCTCTACATCCAGTTTACATGACATTATACTCTTTGCACAATGAACAAAAAAATGTGATCAAAAGACAATAGTAGCCCTCATAGTAGACCAGGGCAACCTTGTTCGTAACTACAGTCCAAAGAGATGATGGCAAAAAAAACTCAGACGCTAGTTCAACGATCATTCTGGAACATTACTTATATAGTTTTACTCCAGTATCATCCAAAGGTTAAGTCAAAAAAATCCTGATTACTCTTAACAGAATTAATGATAGGAACATGTGGGCTGTGGCTGGTTTCACCGAAGAAAAGATGAAACTGTGTCTTCTTGTTATTTTATGTGTATGGGAAATGTGGAATAATTGAGTGTTTACTAGCTTCATGCTTTTCCAAATAGATGCTAAGCAGAATCCTGACTAGCAACAAGTCAATAAAAATGAAGGTGAAGAAACAGAAGAGGTAAATGCCTAAATGGTGTAACGAGTAATACAAAAAGGACATTTGCAGCCCATCAAAGTGAACACTACCAGCAAGAAAGATATTACAAGCTTCTATAACAAAGAAATTACAAGTTGGTGTTACTCATCATCAATATAATGGAACTCACAGGTTGAATTAAGACAAAACATCAGCACAGCACGCTATTAAAAGTTCAACATTTGCTGAACAGAACTCACAATTTTAGTAAGAATCAAAAAGGATGTGCGATATACTGTGGCTAAAAGTATTTCTAACAGGAAAATACATATCAAGTGCTATTCAGATAATATGTCAACTGCGCCACGCAGAGTTTTCTAATACATAAAGAACACTTACCTGATGTGTCAAAATGCATATGCGGTATAGAGTTAGATGGTGTGCCATATATGATAAACTAACAGGAGAGCAAAGATTAAAATCGCTCCCCTGATTATGCCATTTATTGAGTATTGCGCAAAATATAGCTACTACAAACAACAGAAGAATAGAAGTGACCGAACAGCATAGGAAATGGTGGGCCCACCAATAATCCTTATGCATATGGACCTGCCTTGAATTTAAACCCCGTAATCTAGAACACCTTGAAGTGATGAAAGTGGATTCTGCCCAGCGTCCTACCCATGTCTCTTGTGATATATAAGAAAAGGTCAAGAAAGTGCAGAAGTTCATATGCACATCAATAAATAGAGCAGTAGAGCACCACTCAATAAACATAATACTACAGGATCCATTTTTCTAGGTTTCTAGAGTTTGTGTGAAGGTCCAGTAAATTGCCAATTGGGTTAATCTGGTAAAATAAACATCATCAATAGTTGAAAAGCAAGAAATTCGTCATATAAGGTTGTTAACTCTAGGCTTGGCATCAATTTACACAACTTATTTTAGTTTTAGGATTAGGACAATGATAAAATCAATTTTCTACTCCGAAAGTCCACATTCCCAAAGAAAATGATGGCAGAAATTTTCAGCACAGGCCCGGTAATCAAACACCAGGATGCATATCAAAGTACTCCGAAAGCTGTAAGCAAACAACAGATGAGGATAGGACTCTTACTTTTAACATCTTGTCGTATAAGGGACATGAGTGCTTTATGAACAGCATCACGCTCCACATTTTCCTCTGAAATGCAAGAAAGAACTTGAGAAGCATAGCCACATTTGACATTCGAGCTGAGAAAAGATAGGAGAAAAGCTGTACCACTTGTAAGGAGCTGACCAAGAATATCTGCAATTTTTGAGATGAACTCTGCATCTTTGCCAAGAAGCGGAAACCCACGAATAGCTTGTATTCTGATCTGTAAGTACATTTAATGATGAGAGTTATTCATGTGGATAACATACAACCTTATGATGAATAAATTCATGTTGTTCTAAAGTGAACATAATAACAGCAGCCTTTTGACAAATGAAAACCATTCAGAGGTAAACAGATAAAGCATTTTGTATCTTTCACACATTTATCAGAAAATTGTGAAACCGTAGCTATCCAAAAACTATTATAATCTTGGATATAGCCTGATGTTAATAAGGTGCAACCATCAACAAAGAACTGGTATAGGGCGAACAGAGACATCACAGACCCCACTGACATTGTATACCCACATTTATAATGAAAATAGTTCTTGTACGATCACTTCACTGAACAATAATTAGACATCAGCATTGGTAGAAAATATTCACTGTGCCGTGTGACGATGTACATCTAATGCTCACTCACATTTCCGCAGGTACAGACTTTGTTTAAGGTGCAGGTATTGTTTTGATGATTTGATCCCATTGTAGCTATTGTTTTGATGATTTGATCCCGTTGTAGCTATTAGCAAGACGAGAATCAAAGCAATGTTTGATTACACTGAGCCTTCTGCTTAATAAAGCATTAACAGATCAGCTCTGCTGGTTAAGGATCAATGCAAGGCTAGGGGGAGGGGGGGCGTAAGGTTCTAAAAAAATGCCTGAATGTGTAACTATTCTAGATTTCTCAACAGGTGATTGTCTTTGACGCAAAGAAGTGACTTTAAAATGGCACTCTCGGTACATGTCTCCTCGGAGCACAGCTAGGAATATCAGCAACAGAAAAGCATGGAGCAAGCAGAAGGGGAGGGAAATTTTATAGGAACCAATACCGGTCACAAACTAAGTTAAACCACAGACAAGCTTCCAACATAAATTTCTAGTTTCCAGCGAGTCCAATCTGAATCCTAGACCAATTTAACACAAAAAGGAAATGCTAGTGTTCATCGTCCTTCAACCTATGCGTCCACCAATGCCGAGCTACTTATTAACATCAACTACGAAGAGAGTGACAGAGAGAATACAAACCGCGAGCTCTTCCATCTCAACGAGGTCGAACATTGCTTCCATGGCGAAGGTACCGAGGGCTGGGAAACTCCGGAAGTAACGGGGGATGAGCTGTGCCGCCAGCTGCTTCGCTTTAACGTTTTGCCCCTTCACCGACGCTATGATCGCCTCATAGTCCGCCGCGTGCTGTAAGACCAAAAACACGTCAGAACCCTAGACCGAAGGAGCCCTGGGGAATGGATCGGTTGCACAGGAGAGAAGCACACCTGGGACTTGTCCTTGGCTGAGGAAAGTCGGTCGCCGAGCTCGTAGAGCCGCTCGACCTCGGCAGCGTCGGCGTTGGCGGTTGCCATGGGAGGGGGCGAAGACGGGGAGTGGTGGATTTGGGTGTTAGGGTTCCGGTTACGAAGGGGTTAGAGGAAGAGAAAAGAGATGGTCTGGCGGTAGCGAAGGGGATAAAAGACGGGCTCGCAGCCCCGGTGAGTTTTTGGGTCATAGGGCAACTCGAACGCTCCATACGCATCAACAAATCGCCCTTGTCGCCAACCAACATGGTTTGATGGTCACAGCGAATGAAATCCTGATGTTCGTATTTATCTATATGTATATTTATATATTTTTTTGAGCATCAGTACAGACACAAGCGCTCATATACACGCGCATACACTCACCCCTATGAATGCACACACGCACACCCTATTCCTATGAGCATCTCCGAGAAACTGAGCCGGCATATCATCTTGAGATTTACGAAGTCACCGTAGGCGCCTCGTCGTCGACGGGAACGTCTCCTTCCACTGAAAGCGCATCGTTGGAAATCCTGAAATAAATTCAGGGATAATGCGAGCACCAGGATTTGAACCTTGGTGGATTGGAGATACCACTGTCCACCTAACCAACTCAACCATATGTTGATTCGCATATGTATATCTATATCTATATCTATATCGTCAATATAAAAAGATCCAACTCGACCATCAAATCATCTATATCTATATCAATATAAAAAGACCCAAATCGACAGATCCAAACCATCTTGACTATCAAATCATATTATCTAGCGGTTCAAATCGCTCCAATGTTGAGCATCAAACACGTTTAACGCTCTAATTACCCAGCACTGCCATTGGTTATAAACATATTTTGACTCAACGCTATCCCTTGAAATCTGTCATGTGATTAATATTCTACCATTCCAGCGAAAAAATAACTGATATCTTACCAAATACCAACGTGCAACAGATATATCTTACCTAATATAACATGCAATTAATATCCTACCTAATATAAACATGCATTGCACATACATTATTACTAGTGTTATCTAGTGGTTCAAATCGCTCCAATGTTGAGCACCAAACATGTTTAACGCTCTAATTACACACCACTGTCATTGGTTATAAACACGTTTTGACTCAATGTTATCCCTTGAAATCTGTCATGTAATTAATATCCTACCACTTCTGTGAAAAAGTAATTCATATCTTACCAAATAGTGTAACAGATATATTTTACCTAATATAACGTGTAACTAATATTCTGCCTAATATAAGCGTGCATTGCACGTACATTATTACTAGTTTATGAAGGGATTAGAGGGATTGTGGGACAAATCGCCCTTGTCTAAAAAAACGTCTCTCGAAGTTCGGATCCTATGATGTGTACTCCCTCCGTCCTAACAGTATATACTTTCAACTTTGTTGGAAAAATTTAATCGAGTTTGTGTAAAAATATATTGGTGCTTATGAAACCAAATAGGTATAAATATATTTTGTCATGAATCTAATGCTACTAATTTGATGGCACAAATATTGGTCTATTATTGTATAAACACGGTCAAACATAAAAAATTGACTTTTCAATAAAGTTGGAAGTACACTCTTTAAAAAACGAAGGGAGTACTTTTTTTGACAAACAACGACGGTCACCTAGAATGTCGAGACTGGTCTCATAAACCGAAATTAAACCACAGGCGGTATGCTGTCCCAGGCATCCGCCATGTACACACTTTATTTTCGAGAAAATTTCCAATCTATTCATCTTCAATCATGGCAATACAACAAACATCAGAAATAATAAAAATTACACCCAGTTCCGTAGACCACATAGCGACGACTACAATCACTGAAGCGAGCCGAAGGCGCGCCGCCTCATCGCCCCTCCCTCGTCGGAGCCGATCAAAATTTGATATAGTAGACAGTCAGGAAGTCGTCGTGCTAAGACCCTATAGAACCAGCGCGGCAGAACAACAACCGCCGCCGATGAATAATAGCATAGATTGGAAGTATCCAACCTGAAAAAACACAAACGTAGACGAACTACGACCAGATCCGAGCAAATCCACTAAGGATAGATCCACCGGAGGCACACCTACACACAGCCACCAACAATGCTAGGCACACCACCGGAACGGGACTAGGCTGGGAAGACCTTATTCCATCTTCAGGGAGTCGTCGTCGTCTCGTCTTCCTGAGCAGGACACAGACCCTAACAAAACTTGAAAAAACATCTAAAAACGGAGCCCTCCCGCCGGCAAGGGCCGGAATCCACCATGCTGCCATGGCCCTAATGCCACTGAAGACAAGGCGGATCGGCGGTGTCGGCAGGAGGCAAAGGAACCCTAAGCTTTTCTTGTGGAGGAGACGCCACATACACACTTGACAACACGGACCACCCAAAGGCAACTTGTTTGTTACCAAATCAGCATGGACAAGAAGGATTAACATTGAAGCATGACCAAGCATGAAGGATATGTCGCGCGCAACGGGAACAAGAACGAAGTTTTTAGTGGAGATTTCAACACTTTGGAGCCACCATGTGAAGGAAATATGCCCTAGAGGCAATAATAAAGTTGTTATTTATATTTCCTTATATCATGATAAATATTTATTATTCATGCTATAATTGTATTAACCAGAAACTTGGTACATGTGTGAATACATAAACAAACAAAGTGTCCCTAATATGCCTCTACTTGACTAGCTCGTTAATCAAATATGGTTAAGTTTACTGGCCATTGACATGTGTTGTCATTTGATAAACGGGGTCACATCATTAGAGAATGATGTGATGGACAAGACCCATCCATTAGCTTAGCACTACGATCTTTTAGTTTATTGCTATTGCTTTCTTCATGACTTATACATGTTCCTATGACTTTGAGATAACATTTAGTGTGCTATCAAACGTCACAACGTAACTGGGTGATTATAAAGATGCTCTACAGGTGTATCCAATGGTGTTTGTTGAGTTGGCATAGATCGAGATTAGGATTTGTCACTCTGATTGTCGGAGAGGTATCTCTAGGCCCTCTCGGTAATGCACATCTGATGAGGACACCAACACCATTGTTACACCCACAGCCCCTGCTGTTATACATACTGGATCAATTACTAGAGCTCACGCACGCCAATTGAATTATCAGGTACTTTCGTTTCTTGGTAACGATTCTAATGTTCATGAGAATATGATGCTGCCTAAATTGGATACATTTGTTTTGCTTACAAATGAACGGCCTAGCTTGGACAAGAAAGATGAACCTTGGAGTAAGTTCAAGCATGGAGATGATGGCATGCGCAAGGGGAACAAGAACGGAGTTACAAGTGATGATTCCAGGACTTTGAAGCCACCATAATGAGTGCATGAAGCCTTGGACGAAATACCACTTCATAAGTTTCGTCCAGAGGCTATTCTAGGTGTTGCGTCACCTTATTATTGGGCCAGGCCCATGTATTTTCGAAGTACTTAAGTATATGCTGTTTTTAGAGTCCGTGTGTGTGGGAAAACAAGAGTTAGGGTTGGTTTCGGACCCCTCCACCAAGGGCCACGAAATTTCCCCTCTCTCCTCCATATATACAGCCATAGGGCATCGTTTAGACTTTGGGTTTTGTTTAGATTAAAAGTTCTCCATAGCTGCAACTTCGCGTACTTCGTTTGTGTCCAACCAGACCAAGATGTCACAGAACCCCACCTTGATCAATAAAGCTTTCATTTTATATTCGCAATATCCAGATTGCAATCTCAGTTTCTTGCTTGTTCTTCGTTTGCTCGCAGGAAACAGACCCTCGTGGTCAGGTTGATCATGCTCCGGCGTGGTCAATAACCCCTCGGAAGTTGGTTTAGCTATTGCTAAGGCGCGACGTCTCGCACATTCGTAGTCGAATCGTCAAGGTCGACTCCCACAGAAACGATAGCCACCATCTCATCAAAACATCGGGACACCTTTGCCTCTATCAAGTGGTATCAGATTTTCAGGTTGCTCGGTGAGATTTTACAATTTTTCGTACTTTAGATCGAGTTTGTTCTTCATACCTACAGTCCACGAAAAAGCCACAAAAAATAGGGTTAGTTCATCATATCCTGATAAAGGCAAAGTTGTCCCGATGTTTCGATGAGATGGTGGCTATCATTTTTTGTGGGAGTCGACCTTGACGATCCGACTACGAACGTGCGAGACGTCGCGCCTTAGCAATCGCTAAACCAACTTCCGAGGGTTATTGACCACGCCGGAGCACGATCAACCTGACCACGAGGGTCTGTTTCCTGCGAGCAAATGAAGAACAAGCAAGAAATTGAGATTGCAATCTGGATATTGCGAATATAAGATGAAAGCTTTATTGATCAAGGTGGGGTTCTGTGACGTCTTGGTCTAGTCGTTGGACACAAACGAAGTACACGAAGTTGCAGCTATGGCGAACTTTTAATCTAAACAAACCCCAAAGCCTAAATGATGCCCTAAGGGTTGTATATATGGAGGAGAGAGGGGGAATTTCGTGGCCCTTGGTGGAGGGGTCCGAAACCAACTCTAACTCTTGTTTCCCCACACATACGACTCTAAAAAACAGCCTATACTTAAGTACTTCGAAAATACATGGGTCTGGCCCAATAATAAGGTGACGTAGCACCTAAAATAGCCTCTGGACGAAATTTATGAAGTGGCATCTTGTACATTTCGTCCCATGCTTCATGCACTCATTATGGTGGCTTTAGAGTCCTGGAATCATCACTTGTAACTCCGTTCTTGTTCCCCTTGCGCATGCCATCATCTCCATGCCTGAACTTGCTCCAAGGTTCATCTTTCTTGTCCAAGCTAGGTTCTTCATTTGTAAGCAAAACAAATGTATCCAATTTAGGCAGCATGATATTCTCATGAACATTAGAATCGTTACCAAGAAACGAAAGTACCTGATAATTAAATTGGCATGCGCGAGCTCTAGTAATCGGTCCAGTGTGTATAGCAGCAGGGGCTGTGGGTGTAACAATGGTATTGATGTCCTCATCGTCCTCCCCTTCTTGAAATGAAGTCGTCCTCGACGAAAGTTCATCGTCCTCACCCAAATAAGGCTTCAAATCTGCAATGTTAAAAGTGGGACTAACCTCAAAATCTGTAGGCAGCTCAAGTTTATATGCATTATCATTTATTTTCTCTAACACCTTAAAAGGACCATCAGCACGTGGCATTAGCTTTGATTTGCGCAAATTAGGAAATCTATCCTTACGCAAATGTAACCAAACAAGATATCCAGGTGTAAACACAACATGTTTTCTACCCTTATCTCCAGCAAGTTTATATTTAGCATTCATACGCTCAATGTTTTCCTTAGTTAACTCATGCATTTTTAAAATCAATTCAGCACGTTCTTTAGCATCAAAATTAACCTTCTCTGAAGATGGAAGAGGCAACAAATCAATAGGTGCACGAGGTAGGAAACCATACACAATTTCAAAAGGGCACATCTTAGTAGTAGAATGCAATGAACGATTATAAGCAAATTCAATATGAGGCAAGCATTCTTCCCACATTTTCTTGTTATTCTTCAAAACAGCCCTAAGCATAGTAGACAATGTTCTATTGACTACTTCAGTTTGTCCATCAGTTTGGGGGTGACAAGTAGTACTAAAAAGCAGCTTAGTCCCCAACTTAGCCCATGAACATCTCCAAAAGTGGCTAAGAAATTTAGTATCACGATCTGAAACAATAGTATTTGGCACACCGTGTAAGCGAATAATTTCACGAAAGAACAAATCAGCAACATTAACAGCATCATCGCTTTTATGACATGGTATAAAGTGTGCCATTTTCGAGAACCTATCCACGACAACAAATATGCTATCCCTCCCCTTCTTTGTTCGAGGTAAACCTAAAACAAAGTCCATAGATATATCCTCCCAAGGAACACTAGGTACAGGCAAAGGCATATATAAACCATGAGGATTGAGTCGTGACTTAGCTCTTTGACATGTAGTGCAGCGAGCAACAAAACGCTCAACATCTCGTCTCATCTTTGGCCAAAAGAAATGTGTAGCAAGTATATCCTCCGTCTTCTTGACGCCAAAGTGTCCCATTAATCCTCCTCCATGCGCCTCCTGCAACAACAAAAGACGAACGGAGCTAGCTGGAATGCATAGCTTGTTAGCACGAAACACAAATCCATCGTTAAGAACGAACTTGTTCCAAGTTCTCCTTTCCTTACAATTCTGTAATACATCTTTAAATTCAGCATCATGAACATATTGATCTTTGATGGTCTCCAAACCAAATATTTTAAAGTCAAGTTGTGAAAGCATAGTATAACGACGAGACAAGGCATCAGCAATAACATTTTCTGATAGAGGCTAAGGTGTCCCTATGTTTCGATGAGATGGTGGCTATCGTTTTCTGTGGGAGTCGACCTTGACGATCCGACTACGAACGTGCGAGATGTCGCGCCTTAGCAATCGCTAAACCAACTTCCGAGGGTTATTGACCACGCCGGAGCACGATCAACCTAACCACGAGGGTCTGTTTCCTGCGAACAAACGAAGAACAAGCAAGAAACTGAGATTGCAATCGGGATATTGCGAATATAAGATGAAAGCTTTATTGATCAAGGTGGGGTTCTGTGACGTCTTGGTCTGGTCGTTGGACACAAACGAAGTACGCGAAGTTGCAGCTATGGCGAACTTTTAATCTAAACAAAAACCCAAAGTCTAAACGACGCCCTAAGGGTTGTATATATATGGAGGAAGAGGGGGGAATTTCGTGGCCCTTGAGGGTGGGGTCCGAAACCAACCCTAACTCTTGTTTCCCCACACATACGGACTCTAAAAATAGCCTATACTTAAGTATTTCGAAATTACATGGGTCTGGCCCATTAATAAGGTGACGCAGCACCTAGAATAGCCTATGGACGAATATTATGAAGTGGCATCTTGTATATTTCGTCCAAGGCTTCATGCACTTCTTATGGCGGCTTCAAAGTCCTGAAATCATCACTTGTAACTCCGTTCTTGATCCCCTCGCGCATGCCATCAACTCCATGCGTGTTCTTGCTCCAATGTTCATCCTTCTCCAAGCTAGGCCCTTCATTTGTAAGCAAAACAAATGTATCCAATTTAGGCAGCATCATAATCTCATGAACATTAGAATCATTACCAAGAAACGAAAGTACCTGGTAATTTAATTAGCGTGCGCGAGCTCTAGTAATTGGTCCAGTATATGTAACAGTAGGGGCTGTGGGTGTAACAATGGTATTGATGTCCTCATCATTTTCTTTACCCTTCTTGTGTTTAATGACATAAGGAAAAGTCTCAATGAATTCAACCCATTTAGCATGTCTACGGTTCAGTTTTGCTTGACTTTTAATGTGTTTCAAAGATTCATGATCAAAATGTATAACAAATTCCTTGGGCCATAAATAATGTTGCCATGTTTCTAAGGTCCGAACAAGAGCATATAATTCTTTATCATAAGTAGAATAGTTCAGACTAGGCCCACTCAATTTTTCAGAAAAGTATGCAACAGGTTTTCCATCTTGTAATAACACACCTCCTAATCCAATTCCACTAGCATCACATTCAAGCTCAAAAGTCTTATTGAAATTAGGAAGTTGGAGTAAAGGAGTATGTGTCAACTTATCTTTCAATACCGTGAAGGCTTCTTCCTGTGCGGTACCCCAAACAAAAGGCACATCCTTCTTTGTAAGCTCGTTGAGAGGTGCATCAATGGTGCTGAAATCTCTCACAAAACGCCTATAGAAACCAGCGAGGCCAAGGAAACTCCTCACTTGTGTGACCGTTTTGGGCTGCGGCCAACTCTCAATAGCTTCAATCTTGGCTTTATCAACTTCAATTCCCTGTGGAGTAACAACATAGCCAAGAAAAGATACTCGGTCGGTGCAAAAGGTGCACTTTCCAAGGTTACCAAACAAATGTGCATCACGTAGAACAATAAAAACAGCACGTAAATGTTCCAAATGTTCCTCCAAAGATTTGCTATAAATCAATATGTCATCAAAGTAAACTACCACAAATCGTCCAATGAAAGCACGTAAAACTTCGTTCATTAACCTCATGAAAGTACTAGGTGCATTAGTTAACCCAAAAGGCATGACTAACCACTCATATAATCCAAACTTAGTTTTAAATGCTGTTTTCCATTCATCTCCCAATTTCATACGAATTTGATGGTATCCACTACGGAAATCAACTTTGGAGAATATTGTAGAGCCACTCAATTCATGAAGCATATCATCTAGCCTAGGAATAGGATGACGATAACGAATAGTAATATTATTAATGCCTCTACAATCAACGCACATACGCGACGTACCATCCTTTTTCGGCACTAAAATGATAGGAACATCACAAGGACTAAGGGATTCGCGTATATAACCTTTGTCGAGCAGTTCTTATACTTGACGCATAATCTCCTTCGTCTCCTCTGGATTGGTACGGTATGGTGCACGGTTGGGTAATGATGCACCGGGAATTAATTCAATTTGATGCTCAATCCCTCGAATAGGTGGTAATCCCGGTGGCACGTCTTGTGGAAAGACGTCAGCGAACTCCTGCAAAATGTTAGTGACAGCAGGAGGCAAAGAAGAAGGCACGTCCTCGAATGAAAATAATGCCTCTTTGCACACAAAAGCAGAGCAAACAGATTTGCTAAAATCTAGATCATCAATATCAGATTTGGTGGCAAGTAAACATGCACTTTTCAATTTAATTTCAGAGGCAACACTAGATTGTTTATTATTATTAGGCTGCATTTGTTGCTCAAATTCTTTTGCCACAATCTGATTTTCACTCTTATTTTTCTCCTGTTTTGCTTTATTAGCTCTATTGATATCATCTTTCAAAATGGAATCAGGAGTCATAGGAAGCAAAGTAATATTTTTATCCTTATGAACAAGAGTATACCGATTGTTTCTACCATGGTGTACAGAATTTTTATCAAATTGCCATGGTCTACCAAGTAATAAGGAACATGCTTGCATAGGTACCACATCACAATCAACATAATCAGCATATGTAGAGATACTAAAATGCACACGAACAGTACGTGTTACCTTAACCTTGCCGCTGTTGTTGAACCATTGGATGTAGTAAGGATGTGGATGTGGTCTTGTGGTGAGAGATAGCTTCTCCACCATCTCCATGCTAGCCAAGTTATTGCAGCTCCCTCCATCTATGATGACGCGAACAGAACGTTCCTTCACAACTCCCTTTGTATGGAAAAAATTATGCCTCTGATTTTGCTCAGCTTGTGTAACCTGCACACTCAAAACACGTTGAGCAACTAAACATTCATACCTATCAGCATCTTCAGCAGCCATGTATTGCGTCTCATGATCAGAATCATCTCCACCGTGTTCTTCACGTGTAATAAGAGCCTAAGTCTCCTCATCATAGTCACTAGCGGACTCATACGCACCATCCTCAGTAGCAATCATCACGCGCTGAGATTGGCATTCTCTCGCAAAATGTCCTCTTCCCTTACAACGACGACAAATAATATCACTTGTGTGCCCTGTTGATGCCATGGAAGAAGAAGAGCTTTGCGCAGGTCCAGTAGGTGTGCTCTTGACAGATAGTGGTGGTTGTGCCTGCTTTCTTGTATCACGGTTGGAGGTGGCACCTGATGGAGGTGCTGGTGGAGTGGAAGTAGAGGATGCACGTGGTGTCCATGATGAAGATCGTCCTGCAGAAAAGTTAGTTCGCGCCAATGCTTATCGATCCCGCACTTCACGTTCAGCTTTACAAGCAAGATGGAATAAACGAGTAATATTATTATACTCCTTATACTCTAGGATGGTCTGAATCTCTCTATTTAATCCACCCATAAAACATGCAAGCATAGCTTCATTCTCCTCAACAATACCACATCTAATCATGTCAGTTTGTAATTCCTGATAATATTCTTCTACAGAATTTTTTCCCTGTCTTAAATGCTGCAATTTTTGAAGTAATTCACGTTGATAATATGGTGGAACCCAACGAGTATGCATAGCAGTTTTCAAAGCAGCCCAAGTAGCAGGAATAGGATATAATCTACAATGCTCAGACCACCAAACACATGCAAAACTAGTGAATGCACAAACAACAGCAGGAACACGTCTCTCCTCGGGATATTGTAAACATGTAAATCGTTGTTCAGTTTCTAACTCCCAAGTAAGATATATATCAGGAACATATCTACCCTCAAATGGTGCTCCTCCTTTGTTTACGTGCAGCGTCGTGATTTTGTTAGTGTTCTAGGCTGGCGTCTCTAGCACGGTCTAGTCTAGGACCAGCACAGTACCGTCGTTGAACGTTTATTCAACTTTGCATCTCTGAATTGATTGTTGCTGACCCTTTTTGCTACCATATTATAAGCCTTCCCAGCTCCACATATATCTACGTCGTGCGTTTGACTCTCCTTGGTAATCGCTTTATCCAAGCTTTGAGAGTATTGACTACGACAGTTGCCGATCACCGCCTGCTGCTGGGTAAGAACAGGTAAGAATTTGATATTTGCTTGACGGATTTGTGACACCACCACCACCTCTTGTTAGTAGTCTGTAGGATCATATTCCTGTGTGTTTCTATTGTTGCTAACCATGGCAGGATCACAAGCCGACGAGACTGACTGGGAGAACATGACGAATAAGGAGTTGCATGATAAATTTCAGCAAATGATGAGTGGACAGGTGCAAGATGTGATAAACAGATTTGAAGAGGCCATGGAGAAGATAGATGGCATGGAGAAGACGTTCGAAACAAAGCTCGATAACAGGTTTAATGAATTGCTCGCGTGTCTTCCACCACCACCACCGGCTGCACCTAACGCACCTCTACAACAACAACAACAACAACAACAACAATGATGAGGACATCAATACAATTGTTACACCCACAGCCCCTGCTGCTATACATACTGGACCAATTACTAGAGCTCGTGCACGCCAACTAAATTACCAGGTACTTTCGTTTCTTGGTAATGATTCTAATGTTCATGAGAATATGATGCTGCCTAAATTGGATACATTTGTTTTGCTTACAAATGAAGGGCCTAGCTTGGAGAAGGATGAACATTGGAGCGAGAACAAGCATGGAGAGGATGGCATGCGCAAGGGGAACAAGAACGGAGTTACAAGTGATGATTTCAGGACTTTGAAGCCACCATAATGGGTGCATGAAGCCTTGGACGAAATATACAAGATGCCACTTCATAAATTTCGTCCCGAGGCTATTATAGGTGTTGCGTCACCTTTTTATTGGGCCAGGCCCATGTAATTTCGAAATACATAAGTATAGGCTATTTTTAGAGTCCGTATGTGTAGGGAAACAAGAGATAGGGTTGATTTCGGACCCCTCCACCAAGGGCCACGAAATTCCCCTCTCTTCCTCCATATATACAGCCCTTAGGGCACCGTTTAGACTTTGGGTTTTGTTTAGATTAAAAGTTCGCCATAGCTGCAACTTCGCGTACTTCGTTTGTGTTCAACGACCAGACAAAGGCGTCACAGAACCCCACCTTGATCAATAAAGCTTTCATCTTATATTCGCAATATCCAGATTGCAATCTCAGTTTCTTGCTTGTTCTTCGTTTGCTCGCAGGAAACAGACCCTCGTGGTCAGGTTGATCGTGCTCCGGCGTGGTCAATAACCTCTCGGAGTTGGTTTAGCGATTGCTAAGGCACGACGTCCTCGCACGTTCGTAGTCGGATCGTCAAAGTCGACTTCCACCAAAGCGAAATCCATCATCTCATCGAAAGACGGGACACCTCCGCCTCTATCAAGTGGTATCAGATTTCCAGGTTGCTCGGTGAGATTTTACAGTTTTTCGTAGTTTAGATCGAGTCTGTTCTTCATACCTACAGTCCACGAAAAAGCCACAAAAAAAATTAGGGTTAGTTCATCATATCCGAACCAATCTGACCCTTTGCATAATCTTTTTAGGGTTTTGCTTTGTTGAATTTGCGGTTGCATCGTCGTGTCTAGTTGCTGGTCTTAGAGTCTAGTCTTTTAGAGTTTCGAGTTCTGGTCATAAGTTGTCACGCCGCCGCCGCACCATCATCATCGCCCCTGCCATCTACCACCACCACTTATCCGCCACCGCTCCGAATCCGTATCCATATACCACCACCAATCCGTGTCCATATACCACCACCGATCCATATCCATATACTACCACCGCTACCACCGCCGCTGCCATATACCACCACCATATATCCACCACCAATCCGAGTTCCTTGCATATTAGGTTTGTTTTCGAGATCCATCTAGATTCCGATTCGTGTTTCCTTGCCGGAGTAGGTTTCGGAAAAAAAAAGAGTCGGGTAGCCACGCTCCGTTTAGGCCCAAAATTTTTCGAAAACGCATTTTTCGAAAAAAATTCTGGCTATCCTATTTTTAGGTGTTTCTGAGTGTTTTGAGACAGGTGCCATTATAGGAAGTTTTTTTTGACCCGTTTCCAGTTTTTGGGTCCGGGCAGTCGAAAAAAAAAATTGGTCAAAAAAATTTCGTGTCCATCCTGTCCGTTGAGCTAGGAAGAGTTTTGAGACACTCGCCATTATAGTGATTTTTCGCCAAAAAAAAAGCAGCGCAGAAAAAAAAGAGCGCAAAAAAAAGAGCGAAAAAAAAATTCAGAGTGTGCTTTTCCCTTGTTTACGTGCCGCGCCGTGATTTTGTTGGTGTTCTAGGCTCGCGTCTCTAGCACAGTCTAGCCTAGGACCAGCACAGTACCGTCGTTGAGCGTTTATTCAACTTTGCATCTCTGAATTGATTATTGCTGACCCTTTTTGCTACCATATTATAAGCCTTCCCAGCTCCACATACATCTACGTCGTGCGTTTGACTCTCCCTGGTAATCGCTCTATCCAAGCTTGATAGAGGCAAAGGTGTCCCGTCTTTCGATGAGATGGTGGATTTCACTTTGGTGGAAGTCGACTTTGACGATTCGACTACGAACGTGCGAGGACGTCGCGCCTTAGCAATCGCTAAACCAACTCCGAGAGGTTATTGACCACACCGGAGCACGATCAACCTGACCACGAGGGTCTGTTTCCTGCGAGCAAACGAAGAACAAGCAAGAAACTAAGATTGCAATCTGGATATTGCGAATATAAGATGAAAGCTTTATTGATCAAGGTGGGGTTCTGTGACGCCTTTGTCTGGTCGTTGAACACAAACGAAGTACGCGAAGTTGCAGCTATGGCGAACTTTTAATCTAAACAAAACCCAAAGTCTAAACGATGCCCTAAGGGCTGTATATATGGAGGAAGAGGGGGGGGGGAATTTCGTGGCCCTTGGTGGAGGGGTCCGAAATCAACCCTATCTCTTGTTTCCCCACACATACGGACTCTAAAAATAGCCTATACTTATGTATTTCGAAATTACATGGGCCTGGCCAAATAATAAGGTGACGCAGCACCTAAAATAGCCTCGGGACGAAATTTATGAAGTGGCATCTTGTATATTTCGTCCAAGGCTTCATGCACACATTATGGTGGCTTCAAAGTCCTGAAATCATCACTTGTAACTCCGTTCTTGTTCCCCTTGCGCATGCCATCATCTCCATGCTTGTTCTTGCTCCAATGTTCATCCTTCTCCAAGCTAGGCCCTTCATTTGTAAGCAAAACAAATGTATCCAATTTAGGCAGCATCATATTCTCATGAACATTAGAATCATTCCCAAGAAACGAAAGTACCTGATAATTTAGTTGGCGTGCACGAGCTCTAGTAATTGGTCCAGTATGTATAGCAGCAGGGGCTGGGGGTGTAACAATTGTATTGATGTCCTCATCATCCTCCCCTTCTTGAAATGAAGTCGTCCTCGACGGAAGTTCATCTTCCTCACCCACATAATGCTTCAAATCTGCAATGTTAAAAGTGGGACTAACCCCAAAATCTGCAGGCAACTCAAGTTTATATGCATTATCATTTATTTTCTCTAACACCTTAAAGGGACCATCAGCACGTGGCATTAGCTTTGATTTGCGCAAATCAGGAAATCTATCCTTACGCAAATGTAACCAAACAAGATCTCCAGGTGCAAACACAACATGTTTTCTACCATTATCTCCAGCAAGTTTATATTTAGCATTCATACGCTCAATGTTTTCCTTAGTTAACTCATGCATTTTTAAAATCAATTCAGCACGTTGTTTAGCATCAAAATTAACCTTCGCCGAAGATGGAAGAGGCAACAAATCAATAGGTGCACGAGGTAGGAAACCATACACAACTTCAAAAGGGCACATCTTAGTAGTAGAATGCAATGAACGATTATAAGCAAATTCAATATGAGGCAAGCATTCCTCCCACATTTTCTTATTATTCTTCAAAACAGCCCTAAGCATAGTAGACAATGTTCTATTGACTACTTCAGTTTGTCCATCAGTTTGGGGGTGACAAGTAGTACTAAAAAGCAGTTTAGTCCCCAACTTAGCCCATAAACATCTCCAAAAGTGGCTAAGAAATTTAGTATCACGATCTGAAACAATAGTATTTGGCACACCATGCAAGCGAATAATTTCACGAAAGAACAAATCAGCAACATTAACATCATCATCGCTTTTATGACATGGTATAAAGTGTGCCATTTTCGAGAATCTATCCACGACAACAAATATGCTATCCCTCCCCTTCTTTGTTCGAGGTAAACCTAAAACAAAGTCCATAGATATATCCTCCCAAGGAACACTAGGTACAGGCAAAGGCATATATAAACCATGAGGATTGAGGCGTGACTTAGCTTTTTGACATGTAGTGCAGCGAGCAATAAAACGCTCAACATCCCGTCTCATCTTTGGCCAAAAGAAATATGTAGCAAGTACGTCCTCCGTCTTCTTCACGCCAAAGTGTCCCATTAATCCTCCTCCATGCGCCTCCTGCAACAACAAAAGACGAACGGAGCTAGCTGGAATGCATAGCTTGTTAGCACGAAACACAAATCCATCGTTAACAACAAACTTGTTCCACATTCTTCCTTCTTTACAATTATGCATTACATCTTTAAAATCAGCATCATGCACATATTGATCTTTGATGGTCTCCAAACCAAATATTTTGAAGTCAAGTTGTGAAAGCATAGTATAGCGACGAGACAAAGCATCAGCAATAACATTTTCTTTTCCCTTCTTGTGTTTAATGACATAAGGGAAAGTCTCAATGAATTCAACCCACTTAGCATGTCTACGATTCAGTTTAGCTTGACTTTTAATATGTTTCAATGATTCATGATCAGAATGTATAACAAATTCTTTGGGCCATAAATAATGTTGCCATGTTTCTAAAGTCCGAACAAGAGCATATAATTCTTTATCATAAGTAGAATAATTCAGACTAGGCCCACTCAATTTTTCAGAAAAGTATGCAACAGGTTTGCCATCTTGTAATAACACACCTCCTAATCAAATTCCACTAGCATCACATTCAAGCTCAAAAGTCTTATTAAAATCAGGAAGTTGGAGTAAAGGAGCATGTGTCAACTTATCTTTCAATACCGTGAAAGCTTCTTCCTGTGCGGTACCCCAAACAAAAGGCACATCCTTCTTTGTAAGCTCGTTGAGAGGTGCAGCAATGGTGCTGAAATCTCTCACAAAACGCCTATAGAATCCAGCGAGGCCAAGAAAACTCCTCACTTGTGTGACCGTTTTGGGCTGCGGCCAACTCTCAATAGCTTCAATCTTGGCTTTATCAACTTCAATTCCCTGTGGAGTAACAACATAGCCAAGAAAAGATACTCGGTCGGTGCAAAAGGTGCACTTCCCAAGGTTACCAAACAAACGTGCATCACGTAGAGCAATAAAAACAACACGTAAATGTTCCAAATGTTCTTCCAAAGATCTGCTATAAATCAGTATGTCATCAAAGTAAACTACCACAAATCGTCCAATGAAAGCACGTAAAACTTCGTTCATTAATCTCATGAAAGTACTAGGTGCATTAGTTAACCCAAAAGGCATGACTAACCACTCATATAATCCAAACTTAGTTTTAAATGCTGTTTTCCATTCATCTCCCAATTTCATACGAATTTGATGGTAGCCACTACGCAAATCAACTTTGGAGAATATTGTAGAGCCAGTCAATTCATCAAGCATATCATCTAGCCTAGGAATAGGATGACGATAACGAATAGTAATATTATTAATGCCTCTACAATCAACACACAAACGTGATGTACCATCCTTTTTCGGCACTAGAATAATAGGAACAGCACAAGGACTAAGGGATTCACGTATATAACCTTTGTCGAGAAGCTCTTGTACTTGACGCATAATCTCCTTCGTCTCGTCTGGATTGGTACGGTATGGTGCACGGTTTGGCAGTGAAGCACCGGGAATTAAGTCAATCTGATGCTCAATCCCTCGAATAGGCGGTAATCCCGGTGGCACGTCTTGTGGAAAGACGTCAGCGAACTCCTGCAAAATGTTAGTGACAGCAGGAGGCAAAGAGGAAGGCACGTCCTCGAATGAAAATAATGCCTCTTTGCACACAAAAGCATAGCAAACAGATTTGCTGAAATCTAGCGCATCAATATCAGATTTGGTGGCAAATAAACATGCACTTTTCAATTTAATTTCAGAAGCAACACTAGATGGTTTATTATTAGGCTTCATTTGTTGCTCAAATTCTTTTGCCACAATCTGATTTTCACTCTTATTCTTCTCCTGTTGTGCTTTATTAGCTCTATTAATATCATCTTTCAAAATGGAATCAGGAGTCATAGGAAGCAAAGTAATATTTTTATCCTTATGAACAAGAGTATAGTGATTGTTTCTACCATGGTGTACAGAATTTTTATCAAATTGCCATGGTCTACCAAGTAATAAGGAACATGCTTGCATAGGTACCACATCACAATCAACATAATCAGCATATGTAGAGATACTAAAATGCACACGAACAGTACGTGTTACCTTAACCTTGCCGCTGTTGTTGAACCATTGGATGTAGTAAGGATGTGGATGTGGTCTTGTGGTGAGAGAAAGCTTCTCCACCATCTCCATGCTAGCCAAGTTGTTGCAGCTCCCTCCGTCTATTATGACGCGCACAGAACGTTCCTTCACAACTCCCTTGGTATGGAACAAATTGTGCCTCTGATTTTGCTCAGTTTGTGTGACCTGCACACTCAAAACACGTTGAGCAACTAAACATTCATACCTGTCAGCGTCTTCAGGAGCCATGTATTGCGTCTCATGATCAGAATCATCTCCACCATGTTCTTCACGTGTAATAAGAGCCAATGTCTCTTCATCATAGTCACTAGCGGACTCATATCCACCATCCGCGGTAGCAATCATCACACGCGGAGATTTGCATTCCCTCGCATAATGACCTCCTCCCTTACAACGACGACAAATAATATCACTTGTGTGCCCTGTTGATGCCATGGAAGAAGAAGAACGCTGTGCAGGACCCGCAGGTGCGCTCTTGGAAGATAATGGTGGTTGTGCCTGTTTTCTTGTATCACGGCTGGAGGTGGCACCGGATGGAGGTGCTGGTGCAGTTGAAGTAGAAGATGCACGTGGTGTCCATGATGAAGGTCGGCCTGCAGAAAAGTTAGTTCGCCCCAATGCTTGTCGATCCTGCACTTCACGTTCAGCTTTACAAGCAAGATGGAATAAACGAGTGATATTAGTATACTCCTTATAGTCTAGAATGGTCTGAATCTCTCTATTTAATCCACCCAGAAAACGTGCAAGCATAGCTTCATTCTCCTCAACAATACCACAGCTAATCATGCCAGTTTGTAATTCCTGATAATATTCTTCTACAGAATTTTTCCCTTGTCTTAAACGCTGCAATTTTTGAAGCAATTCACGTTGATAATATGGTGGAACCCAACGCGTACGCATAGCAGTTTTCAAAGCAGCCCAAGTAGTTGGAATAGGATATAATCTACAATGTTCAGACCACCATACACATGCAAAACTAGTGAAAGCACAAACGGCAGCAGCAACTCGTCTCTCCTCAGGATATTGTAAACATGTAAATTGTTGTTCAGTTTCTAACTCCCAAGTAAGATATATATCAGGAACATATCTACCCTCAAATGGTGGAATATTCAATTTCAGTTTAGGAATATGGACATCATCTCGTACCTGAGGTGGTGGTGCAGGCCTACCATTACGAATATATACCTGAGGTCGACCTGCTGGTGGTGGTACAGGTGGCTGCACGTAGTGTTGATTTTGATCAACCTCATCCTCATAGTCTCCCACATAATCATCCTCCTCCGCATCAGCAGCAGGAGCCACAGAAGTATCAACAGCAGCACCAACAGTTTGGCCAAACGCAAGAGGAACACGGCTTGCTCGGCGGAGGTCTGTTTCGCGACGTGGAGGTAGTCGTTGTTGTTGTTGTTGTTGTTGTTGGAGAGGTTCGTTAGCTGCAGCGGGTGGTGGAGGTGGAAGACGCGCGAGCAATTCATTAAACTTGTTATCGAGCTTTGTTTCGAACGTCTTCTCAAAGCCAGTGATCTTCTCCATGGCCACTTCAAAATTGTTCAGCACATCTTGCACCTGTTCAGTCATCATTTGCTGAAACTTATCATGAAGCTCCTTGTTCGATAAATTCTCCCAGTCAATCTCGTCGGCTTGTGATCCTGGCATGGTTAGCAGCAATAGAAACACACAAGAATATGATCCTACAGACTACGAACAAGTGGTGGTGGTGTATCACAAATCCGTCAAGCAAATCTCAAATTCTTACCAGTTCTTACCCAGCAGCAGGCGGTGATCGGCAACCGTTGTAGTCAAAAACTCTCAAAGCTTGGATAGAGCGATTACCAGGGAGAGTCGAACACACGACGTAGATGTATGTGGAGCTGGGAAGGCTTATAGTATGGTAGCAAAAAGGGTCAGCAATAATCAATTCAGAGATGCAAAGTTGAATAAACGCTCAACGACGGTACTGTGCTGGTCCTAGGCTAGACTGTGCTAGAGACGCGAGCCTAGAACACTAACAAAATCACGGCGCGGCACGTAAACAAGGGAAAAGCACACTCTGGAATTTTTTTTGCGCTCTTTTTTTTTTGCGCTGCTTTTTTTTTTTTGCGAAAAATCACTATAATGGCGAGTGTCTCAAAACTCTTCTTAGCTCAAACTGACAGGATGGGCACGAAATTTTTTTGACCAATTTTTTTTTTGACTGCCCGGACCCAAAAACTGGAAACGGGTCAAAAAAAACTTCCTATAATGGCACCTGTCTCAAAACACTCAGAAACACCTAAAAATAGGATAGCCAGAATTTTTTTCGAAAAATGCGTTTTCGAAAAATTTTGGGCCTAAACGGAGCGTGGCTACCCGACTCTTTTTTTTTCCCCGAAACCTACTCCGGCAAGGAAACACGAATCGGAATCTAGATGGATCTCGAAAACAAACCTAATATGACAAGAACTCGGATTGGTGGTGGATATATGGTGGTAGATGGCAGCGGTGGTGGTATATGACAGCTGTGGTGGTATATGGATACGGATTCGAAGCGGTGGTGGATAAGCGGTGGTGGTAGATGGCAGGGGTGATGATGATGGTGCGGCGGCGGCGTGACAACTTATGACCAGAACTCGAAACTCTAAAAGACTAGACTCTAAGACCAGCAACTAGACACGACGATGCAACCGCAAATTCAACAAAGCAAAACCCTAAAAAGATTATGCAAAGGCTCAGATTGGTTCGGATATGATGAACTAACCCTAATTTTTTTTTGTGGCTTTTTCGTGGACTGTAGGTATGAAGAACAGACTCGATCTAAACTATGAAAAACTGTAAAATCTCACCGAGCAACCTGGAAATCTGATACCACTTGATAGAGGCAAAGGTGTCCCGTCTTTCGATGAGATGGTGGATTTCACTTTGGTGGAAGTCGACTTTGACGATCCGACTACGAACGTGCGAGGACGTCGCGCCTTAGCAATCGCTAAACCAACTCCGAGAGGTTATTGACCACACCGGAGCACGATCAACCTGACCACGAGGGTCTGTTTCCTGCGAGCAAACGAAGAACAAGCAAGAAACTAAGATTGCAATCTGGATATTGCGAATATAAGATGAAAGCTTTATTGATCAAGGTGGGGTTCTGTGACGCCTTTGTCTGGTCGTTGAACACAAACGAAGTACGCGAAGTTGCAGCTATGGCGAACTTTTAATCTAAACAAAACCCAAAGTCTAAACGATGCCCTAAGGGCTGTATATATGGAGGAAGAGGGGGGAATTTCGTGGCCCTTGGTGGAGGGGTCCGAAATCAACCCTATCTCTTGTTTTCCCACACATACGGACTCTAAAAATAGCCTATACTTATGTATTTCGAAATTACATGGGCCTGGCCCAATAATAAGGTGACGCAGCACCTAAAATAGCCTCGGGACGAAATTTATGAAGTGGCATCTTGTATATTTCGTCCAAGGCTTCATGCACACATTATGGTGGCTTCAAAGTCCTGAAATCATCACTTGTAACTCCGTTCTTGTTCCCCTTGCGCATGCCATCATCTCCATGCTTGTTCTTGCTCCAATGTTCATCCTTCTCCAAGCTAGGCCCTTCATTTGTAAGCAAAACAAATGTATCCAATTTAGGCAGCATCATATTCTCATGAACATTAGAATCATTCCCAAGAAACGAAAGTACCTGATAATTTAGTTGGCGTGCACGAGCTCTAGTAATTGGTCCAGTATGTATAGCAGCAGGGGCTGTGGGTGTAACAATTGTATTGATGTCCTCATCAAAGCTTTGAGAGTTTTGACTACAACGGTTGCCGATCACCACCTTCTGCTGGGTAAGAACTGGTAATAATTTGAGGTTTGCTTGACGGATTTGTGACACCCACCACCACCACTTGTTCGTAGTCTGTAGGATCATATTCTTGTGTGTTTCTATTGCTGCTAACCATGCCAGGATCACAAGCCGACGAGATTGACTGGGAGAATTTATCGAACAAGGAGCTTCATGATAAGTTTCAGCACATGATGACTTAACAGGTGCAAGATGTGCTGAATAATTTTGAAGAGGCCATGGAGAAGATTACTGGCCTTGAGAAGACGTTCGAAACAAAGCTCGATAACAGATTTAATGAACTGCTTGCGCGTCTTCCACCACCGGCTGCACCTGTCGCACCTCTGCAACAACAACAACTACGCCCCCTTCCGAATCAGTATGGACGAGCACAGCGTGTTCCTATTGAGCCAGGACAACATTCTGGTGCCGCTGCTACTGCTGTTGGTGCTTCTTTGGCTCCTGCTACTGCTGCTGGTGGTACCCAGGAGGATGATGATTATGTGGGAGATTATGAGGATGAGGTTGATCAAAATCCGAACTACGTGCAGCCACCAGCACCACCACCACCAGGTCGACCTCAGGTATATATTCGTAATGGTAGGCCCGCACCACCACCTCAGGTACGAGATGATGTCCATATTCCTAAACTGAAATTGAATATTCCACCATTTGAGGGTAGATATGTTCCTGATATATATCTTACTTGGGAGTTAGAAACTGAACAACGTTTTACATGTTTACAATATCCCGAGGAGAGACGGGTTGCTGCTGCTGTTTGTGCTTTCACTAGTTTTGCATGTGTATGGTGGTCTGAACATTGTAGATTATATCCTATTCCCGCTACTTGGGCTGCTTTGAAAACTGCTATGCGTACTCGTTGGGTTCCACCATATTATCAACGTGAATTGCTTCAAAAATTACAGCGCTTAAGACAAGGAAAAAATTCTGTAGAAGAATATTATCAGGAATTACAAACTGGCATGATTAGATGTGGTATTGTTGAGGAGAATGAAGCTATGCTTGCATGTTTTCTGGGTGGATTAAATAGAGAGATTCAGACCATTCTAGACTATAAGGAGTATACTAATATCACTCGTTTATTCCATCTTGCTTGTAAAGCTGAACGTGAAGTGCAGGATCGACAAGCATTGACGCGAACTAACTTTTCTGCAGGCCGACCGTCATCATGGACAACGCGTGTATCTTCTACTTCAACTGCACCAGCACCTCAATTAGGTGCCTCCTCCAGTCGTGATACAAGAAAACAGGCACAACCACCATTATCTGCCAAGAGCGCACCTGCTGGGCCTGCACGGAGTTCTTCTTCTTCCATGGCATCAACAGGGCACACAAGTGATATTATTTGTCGTCGTTGTAAGGGAGGAGGTCATTATGCGAGAGAATGCAAATCTCCGCGTGTGATGATTGCTACCGTGGATGGTGGATATGAGTCTGCTAGTGACTATGATGAGGAGACTTTGGCTCTTATTACACGTGAAGAACATGGTGGAGATGATTCTGATCATGAGACGCAATACATGGCTCCTGAAGACGCTGACAGGTATGAATGTTTAGTTGCTCAGAGTGTTTTGAGTGTGCAGATCACACAAGCTGAGCAAAATCAGAGGCACAATTTGTTCCATACCAAGGGAGTTGTGAAGGAACGTTCTGTGCGCGTCATTATAGACGGAGGGAGCTGCAACAACTTGGCTAGCATGGAGATGGTGGAGAAGCTTTCTCTCACCACAAGACCACATCCACATCCTTACTACATCCAATGGTTCAACAACAGCGGCAAGGTTAAGGTAACACGTACTGTTCGTGTGCATTTTAATATATCTACATATGCTGATTATGTTGATTGTGATGTGGTACCTATGCAAGCATGTTCCTTATTACTTGGTAGACCATGGCAATTTGATAAAAATTCTGTACACCATGGTAGAAACAATCACTATACTCTTGTTCATAAGGATAAAAATATTACTTTGCTTCCTATGACTCCTGATTCCATTTTGAAAGATGATATTAATAGAGCTAATAAAGCACAGCAGGAGAAGAATAAGAGTGAAAATCAGATTGTGGCAAAAGAATTTGAGCAACAAATGAAGCCTAATAATAAACCATCTAGTGTTGCTTCTGAAATTAAATTGAAAAGTGCATGTTTATTTGCCACCAAATCTGATATTGATGAGCTAGATTTCAGCAAATCTGTTTGCTATGCTTTTGTGTGCAAAGAGGCATTATTTTCATTCGAGGACGTGCCTTCCTCTTTGCCTCCTGCTGTCACTAACATTTTGCAGGAGTTTGCTGACGTTTTTCCACAAGACGTGCCACCGGGATTACCGCCTATTCGAGGGATTGAGCATCAGATTGACTTAATTCCCGGTGCTTCACTGCCAAACCGTGCATCATACCATACCAATCCAGAGGAGACGAAGGAGATTATGCGTCAAGTACAAGAGCTTCTCGACAAAGGTTATATACGCGAATCCCTTAGTCCTTGTGCTGTTCCTATTATTCTAGTGCCGAAAAAGGATGGTACATCACGTATGTGTGTTGATTGTAGAGGCATTAATAATATTACTGTTCGTTATCGTCATCCTATTCCTAGGCTAGATGATATGCTTGATGAATTGAGTGGCTCTACAATATTCTCCAAAGTTGATTTGCGTAGTGGCTACCATCAAATTCGTATGAAATTGGGAGATGAATGGAAAACAGCATTTAAAACTAAGTTTGGATTATATGAGTGGTTAGTCATGCCTTTTGGGTTAACTAATGCACCTAGTACTTTCATGAGATTAATGAACGAAGTTTTACGTGCTTTCATTGGACGATTTGTGGTAGTTTACTTTGATGACATATTGATTTGTAGCAGATCTTTGGAGGAACATTTGGAACATTTACGTGCTATTTTTATTGCTCTACGTGATGCACGTTTGTTTGGTAACCTTGGGAAGTGCACCTTTTGCACCGACCGAGTATCTTTTCTTGGCTATGTTGTTACTCCACAGGGAATTGAAGTTGATAAAGCCAAGATTGAAGCTATTGAGAGTTGGCCGCAGCCCAAAACGGTCACACAAGTGAGGAGTTTTCTTGGCCTCGCTGGATTCTATAGGCGTTTTGTGAGAGATTTCAGCACCATTGATGCACCTCTCAATGAGCTTACAAAGAAAGATGTGCCTTTTCTTTGGGGTACCGCACAGGAAGAAGCCTTCACGGTATTGAAAGATAAGTTGACACATGCTCCTTTACTCCAACTTCCTGATTTTAATAAGACTTTTGAGCTTGAATGTGATGCTAGTGGAATTGGATTAGGAGGTGTGTTATTACAAGATGGCAAACCTATTGCATACTTTTCTGAAAAATTGAATGGGCCTAGTCTGAATTATTCTACTTATGATAAAGAATTATATGCTCTTGTTCGGACTTTAGAAACATGGCAACATTATTTATGGCCCAAAGAATTTGTTATACATTCTGATCATGAATCTTTGAAACATATTAAAAGTCAAGCTAAACTGAATCGTAGACATGCTAAATGGGTTGAATTCATTGAGACTTTCCCTTATGTCATTAAACACAAGAAGGGAAAAGAAAATGTTATTGCTGATGCATTGTCTCGTCGCTATACTATGCTTTCACAACTTGACTTCAAAATATTTGGTTTGGAGACCATCAAAGATCAATATGTGCATGATGCTGATTTTAAAGATGTAATGCAGAATTGTAAAGAAGGAAGAATGTGGAACAAGTTTGTTGTTAACGATGGATTTGTGTTTCGTGCTAACAAGCTACGCATTCCAGCTAGCTCTGTTCGTCTTTTGTTGTTGCAGGAGGCGCATGGAGGAGGATTAATGGGACACTTTGGCGTGAAGAAGACGGAGGACCTACTTGCTACACATTTCTTTTGGCCAAAGATGAGACGGGATGTTGAGCGTTTTATTGCTCGCTGCACTACATGTCAAAAAGCTAAGTCACGACTCAATCCTCATGGTTTATATATGCCTTTGCCTGTACCTAGTGTTCCTTGGGAGGATATATCTATGGACTTTGTTTTAGGTTTACCTCGAACAAAGAAGGGGAGGGATAGCATATTTGTTGTCGTGGATAGATTCTCGAAAATGGCACACTTTATACCATGTCATAAAAGCGATGATGCTGTTAATGTTGCTGATTTGTTCTTTCGTGAAATTATTCGCTTGCATGGTGTGCCAAATACTATTGTTTCAGATCGTGATACTAAATTTCTTAGCCACTTTTGGAGATGTTTATGGGCTAAGTTGGGGACTAAACTGCTTTTTAGTACTACTTGTCACCCCCAAACTGATGGACAAACTGAAGTAGTCAATAGAACGTTGTCTACTATGCTTAGGGCTGTTTTGAAGAATAATAAGAAAACGTGGGAGGAATGCTTGCCTAATATTGAATTTGCTTATAATCGTTCATTGCATTCTACTACTAAGATGTGCCCTTTTGAAGTTGTGTATGGTTTCCTACCTCGTGCACCTATTGATTTGTTGCCTCTTCCATCTTCGGAGAAGGTTAATTTTGATTCTAAACAACGTGCTGAATTGATTTTTAAAATGCATGAGTTAACTAAGGAAAACATTGAGCGCATGAATGCTAAATATAAACTTGCTGGAGATAAGGGTAGAAAACATGTTGTGTTTGCACCTGGAGATCTTGTTTGGTTACATTTGCGTAAGGATAGATTTCCTGATTTGCGCAAATCAAAGTTAATGCCACGTGCTGATGGTCCTTTTAAGGTGTTAGAGAAAATAAATGATAATGCATATAAACTTGAGCTGCCTGCAGATTTTGGGGTTAGTCCCACTTTTAACATTGCAGATTTGAAGCCTTATTTGGGTGAGGAAAATGAACTTCCGTCGAGGACGACTTCATTTCAAGAAGGGGAGGATGATGAGGACATCAATACAATTGTTACACCCACAGCCCCTGCTGCTATACATACTGGACCAATTACTAGAGCTCGTGCACGCCAACTAAATTACCAGGTACTTTCGTTTCTTGGTAATGATTCTAATGTTCATGAGAATATGATGCTGCCTAAATTGGATACATTTGTTTTGCTTACAAATGAAGGGCCTAGCTTGGAGAAGGATGAACATTGGAGCGAGAACAAACATGGAGATGATGGCATGCGCAAGGGGAACAAGAACGGAGTTACAAGTGATGATTTCAGGACTTTGAAGCCACCATAATGGGTGCATGAAGCCTTGAACGAAATATACAAGATGCCACTTCATAAATTTCGTCCCGAGGCTATTATAGGTGCTGCGTCACCTTTTTATTGGGCCAAGCCCATGTAATTTCGAAATACATAAGTATAGGCTATTTTTAGAGTCCGTATGTGTGGGGAAACAAGAGATAGGGTTGATTTCGGACCCCTCCACCAAGGGCCACGAAATTCCCCTCTCTTCCTCCATATATACAGCCCTTAGGACACCGTTTAGACTTTGGGTTTTGTTTAGATTAAAAGTTCGCCATAGCTGCAACTTCGCGTACTTCGTTTGTGTTCAACGACCAGACAAAGGCGTCACAGAACCCCACCTTGATCAATAAAGCTTTCATCTTATATTCGCAATATCCAGATTGCAATCTCAGTTTCTTGCTTGTTCTTCGTTTGCTCGCAGGAAATAGACCCTCGTGGTCAGGTTGATCGTGCTCCGGCGTGGTCAATAACCTCTCGGAGTTGGTTTAGCGATTGCTAAGGCGCGACGTCCTCGCACGTTCGTAGTCGGATCGTCAAAGTCGACTTCCACCAAAGCGAAATCCATCATCTCATCGAAAGACGGGACACCTCCGCCTCTATCAAACAACAACAACAACAACAACAACAATGACGACGACGACTACCTCCACGTCGCGAAACAGCCCTCCGCCGAGCGAGTCGTCTCCCTCTTGCACCTGGACAAACTGTTGGTGCTGCTATTGATACTTCTGTGGCTCCTGCTGTTGATGCGAAGGAGGATGATTTTGTGGGAGATTACGAGGATGAGGTTGATCAAAATCAGAACTACGTGCAACCACCAGCACCGCAACCACCAGGTCGTCCTCATACAAATAATGGCAATGGTAGGGCTCATCCTCAGGTATGAGATCATGACCATCTCCCTAAACTGAAATTGAATATTCCACCATTTGAGGGTAGATATGTTCCTGATATATATCATACTTGGGAGTTAGAAACTGAAAAATGATTTACATGTTTACAATATCCCGAGGAGAAACGTGTTCCTGCTACTGTTTGTGCATTCACTAGTTTTGCATGTGTATGGTGGTCTGAGCATTGTAGATTATATCCTATTCCAGCTACTTGGGCTGCTTTGAAAACTGCTATGCGTACTCGTTGGGTTCCACCATATTATCAACGTGAATTACTTCAAATATTGCAGCGTTTAAGACAAGGAAAAAATTCTGTAGAAGAATATTATCAGGAATTACAAACTGGCATGATTAGATGTGGTATTGTTGAGGAGAATGAAGCTATGCTTGCATGTTTTATGGGTGGATTAAATAGAGAGATTCAGACCATTCTAGAGTATAAGGAGTATACTAATATAACTCGTTTATTCCATCTTGCTTGTAAAGCTGAACGTGAAGTGCAGGATCGACAGGCATTGGCGCGAACTAACTTTTCTGCAGGTCGATCTTCCTCATGGACACCGTGTGCATCCTCTACTTCCATTACACCAGCACCTCCATCAGGTGCCACCTCCAGCCGTGATACAAGAAAGCAGGCACAACCACCACTATCTGCCAAGAGCACATCTGCCGGGCCTGCGCAGAGCTCTTCTTATTCCATGGCATCAACAGGGCATACAAGTGATATTATTTGCCGTCGTTGTAAGGGAAGATGACATTTTGCGAGAGAATGCCAATCTCAGCGTGTGGTGATTGTTACTGAGGATGGTGGGTATCAATCCGCTAGTGACTATGATGAGGATACTTTGGCTCTTATTAGACATGAAGAACACGATGGAGATGATTCTAATCATGAGACGCAATACATGGCTGCTGAAGATGCTGACAGGTATGAATGTTTAGTTGCTCAACGTGTTTTGAGTGTGCAGGTTACACAAGCTGAGCAAAATCAGAGGCATAATTTGTTCCATACAAAGGGAGTTGTGAAAGAACGTTCTGTTCGCGTCATCATAGATGGAGGGAGCCGCAATAACTTGGTTAGCATGGAGATGGTGGAGAAGCTATCTCTCACCACAAGACCACATCCACATCCTTACTACATCCAATGGTTCAACAACAACGACAAGGTTAAGGTAACACGTATGGTTCGTGTGCATTTTAGTATCTCTACATATGCTGATTATGTTGATTGTGATGTGGTACCTATGCAAGCATGTTCCTTATTACTTGGTAGACCATGGCAATTTGATAAAAAATATGTGCACCATGGTAGAAACAATCAGTATACTCTTGTTCATAAGGATAAAAATATTACTTTGCTTCCTATGACTCCTAATTCCATTTTGAAAGATGATATTAATAGAGCTAATAAAGCAAAACAGGAGAAAAATAAGAGTGAAAATCAGATTGTGGCAAAAGAATTTGAGCAACAAATGAAGCCTAATAATAAACCTTCTAGTGTTGCTTCTGAAATTAAATTGAAAAGTGCATGTTTACTTGCCACCAAATCTGATATTGATGATCTAGATTTTAGCAAATCTGTTTGCTCTGCTTTTGTGTGCAAAGAGGCATTATTTTCATTCGAGGACGTGCCTTCCTCTTTGCCTCCTGCTGTCATTAACATTTTGCAAGAGTTCGCTGACGTCTTTGCACAAGACATGCCACCGGGATTACCACCTATTCGAGGGATTGAGCATCAAATTGACTTAGTTCCCGGTGCATCATTACCCAACCGTGCACCATACCGTACCAATCCAGAGGAGACGAAGGAGATTATGCGTCAAGTACAAGAACTGCTCGACAAAGGTTATATACGCGAATCCCTTAGTCCTTGTGTTGTTCCTATCATTTTAGTGCCGAAAAAGGATGGTACATCGCGTATCTGCGTTGATTGTAGAGGCATTAATAATATTACTATTCGTTATCGTCATCCTATTCGTAGGCTAGATGATATGCTTGATGAATTGAGTGGCTCTACAATATTCTCCAAAGTTGTTTTGCGTAGTGGATACCATCAAATTCATATGCAATTGGGAGATGAATGGAAAACAACATTTAAAACTAAGTTTGGATTATATGAGTGGTTAGTCATGCCTTTTGGGTTAACTAATGCACCTAGTACTTTCATGAGATTAATGAACGAAGTTTTACGTGCTTTCATTGGACGATTTGTGGTAGTTTACTTTGATGACATATTGATTTATAGCAAATCTTTGGAGGAACATTTGGAACATTTACGCGTTGTTTTATTGCTCTACGTGATGCACGTTTGTTTGGTAACCTTGGAAAGTGCACCTTTTGCACCGACCGAGTATCTTTTCTTGGCTATGTTGTTACTCCACAGGGAATTGAAGTTGATAAAGCCAAGATTGAAGCTATTGAGAGTTGGCCGCAGCCCAAAACGGTCACACAAGTGAGGAGTTTCCTTGGCCTCGCTGGTTTCTATAGGCGTTTTGTGAGAGATTTCAGCACCATTGCTGCACCTCTCAACGAGCTTACAAAGAAGGATGTGCCTTTTGTTTGGGGTACCGCACAGGAAGAAGCCTTCATGGTATTGAAAGATAAGTTGATACATGCTCCTTTACTCCAACTTCCTGATTTTAATAAGACTTTTGATCTTGAATGTGATGCTAGTGGAATTGGATTAGGAGGTGTGTTATTACAAGATGGCAAACCTGTTGCATACTTTTATGAAAAATTGAGTAGGCCTAGTCTGAATTATTCTACTTATGATAAAGAATTATATGCTCTTGTTCGGACCTTAGAAACATGGCAACATTATTTATGGCCCAAGGAATTTGTTATACATTCTGATCATGAATCTTTGAAACACATTAAAAGTCAAGCAAAACTGAACCGTAGACATGCTAAATGGGTTGAATTCACTGAGACTTTACCTTATGTCATTAAACACAAGCAGGGTAAAGAAAATGTTATTGCTGATGCATTGTCTCGTCGTTATACTATGCTTTCACAACTGGACTTTAAAATATTTGGTTTGGAGACCATCAAAGATCAATATGTGTATGATGCTGAATTTAAAGATGTATTGCAGAATTGTAAGGAAGGGAGAACTTGGAACAAGTTTGTTCTTAACGATGGATTTGTGTTTCTTGCTAACAAGCTATGCATTCCAGCCAGCTCTGTTCGTCTTTTGTTGTTGCAGGAGGCGCATGGAGGAGGATTAATGGGACACTTTGGCGTCAAGAAGACGGAGGATATACTTGCTACACATTTCTTTTGGCCAAAGATGAGACGGGATGTTGAACATTTTGTTGCTCGCTGCACTACATGTCAAAAAGCTAAGTCACGACTCAATCCTCATGGTTTATATATGCCTTTGCCTGTACCTAGTGTTCCTTGGGAGGATATATTTATGGACTTTGTTTCAGGTTTACCTCGAACAAAGAAGGGGAGGGATAGCATATTTGTTGCCGTGGATAGGTTCTAAAAAATGGCACACTTTATACCCATGTCATAATAGCAATGATGCTGTTAATGTTGCTGATTTGTTCTTTCGTGAAATTATTCGCTTGCATGGTGTGCCAAATACTATTGTTTCAGATCGTGATACTAAATTTCTTAGCCACTTTTGGAGATGTTTATGGGCTAAGTTGGGGACTAAACAACTTTTTAGTACTACTTGTCACCCCCAAACTGATGGACAAACTGAAGTAGTCAATAGAACATTGTCTACTATGCTTAGGGCTATTTTGAAGAATAATAAGAAAATGTGGGAAGAATGCTTGCCTCATATTGAATTTTCTTATAATCGTTTATTGCATTCTACTACTAAGATGTGCCCTTTTGAAATTGTGTATGGTTTCCTACCTCGTGCACCTATTGATTTGTTGCCTCTTCCATCTTCGGAGAAGGTTAATTTTGATGCTAAAGAACGTGTTGAATTGATTTTAAAAATGCATGAGTTAACTAAGGAAAACATTGAGCGTATGAATGCTAAATATAAACTTGCTGGAGATAAGGGTAGAAAACATGTTGTGTTTGCACCTGGAGATCTTGTTTGGTTACATTTGCGTAAGGATAGATTTCCTAATTTGCACAAATCAAAGCTAATGCCACGTGCTGATGGTCCTTTTAAGGTGTTAGAGAAAATAAATGATAATGCATATAAACTTGAGCTGCCTACAGATTTTGGGGTTAGTCCCACTTTTAACATTGCAGATTTGAAGCCTTATTTGGGTGAGGAAGATGAGCTTTCGTCGAGGACGACTTCATTTCAAGAAGGGGAGGATGATGAGGACATCAATACCATTGTTACACCCACAGCCCCTGCTGTTATACATACTGGACCAATTACTAGAGCTCGCGCACACCAATTGAATTATCAGGTACTTCTGTTTCCTGGTAACGATTCTAATGTTCATGAGAATATGATGCTGCCTAAATTGGATACATTTGTTTTGCTTACAAATGAAGGGCCTAACTTGGACAAGAAAGATGAACCTTGGAGCAAGTTCAAGCATGGAGATGATGGCATGCGCAAGGGGAACAAGAACAGAGTTACAAGTAATGATTCCAGGACTTTGAAGCCACCATAATGAGTGCATGAAGCCTTGGACGAAATATACAAGATGCCACTTCATAAGTTTCGTCCAGAGGCTATTCTAGGTGTTGCGTCACCTTATTATTGGGCCAAGCCCATGTATTTTCGAAGTACTTAAGTATATGCTGTTTTTAGAGTCCGTATGTGTGGGGAAACAAGAGTTAGGGTTGGTTTCGGACCCCTCCACCAAGGGCCACGAAATTCCCCCTCTCTCCTCCATATATACAGCCCTTAGGGCATCGTTTAGACTTTGGGTTTTGTTTAGATTAAAAGTTCGCCATAGCTACAACTTCGCGTACTTCGTTTGTGTCCAACGACCAGACCAAGACGTCACAGAACCCCACCTTGATCAATAAAGCTTTCATCTTATATTCGCAATATCCAGATTGCAATCTCAGTTTCTTGCTTGTTCTTTGTTTGCTCACAGGAAACAAACCCTCGTGGTCAGGTTGATCGTGCTCCGGCGTGGTCAATAACCCCTCAGAAGTTGGTTTAGCGATTGCTAAGGCGTGATGTCTCGCACGTTCGTAGTCGGATCGTCAAGGTCGACTCCCACAGAAACGATAGCCACCGTCTCATCGAAACATCGGGACACCTTTGCCTCTATCAACATCACTATAAGCCTTGCAGGAAATGTGACTAATGAGTTAGTTGCGGGATGATGCATTATGGAACGAGTAAAGAGACTTGCCAGTGATGAGATTGAACTAGGTATGATGATACCATGATCGAATCTCGGGGAAGTAACATACCGATGACAAAGGGAACAGCGTATGTTGTTATGCGGTTTAACCGATAAAGATCTTCATAGAATATGTAGGAACCAATATGAGCATCCAGGTTCCGCTATTGGTTATTGACCGGAGATGTGTCTCGGTCATGTCTACATAGTTCTCGAACTCGTAGGGTCCGCACGCTTAACGTTCGATGATGATATGTATTATGAGTTATGTGATTTGATGTACCAATGGTTGTTCCGAGTCCCGGATGTGATCACAGACATGACGAGGAGTCTTGAAATGGCCGAGACATAAAGATTCATATATTGGAAGGCTACATTCGGACACCGGAATGGTTCGGTCATTTCAGATAAGTTTCGGAGTACCGGGGGTTACCGGAACCCCCTCCGGAAAGTTATTGGGCCTCATGGGCTTAATGGTGGAAGAGAGGAGGCATGCCAAGGTGTGGCGCCCCCCTAGCCCAAACTGATTTGGCCTAGGGCTAGGGGGGCGGCCCCCCTTTCTTTCTCTTCTTCCTCTCCTTCCTTCTTCTCCTACTAGGACTAGGAAAGGGGGAAACCTACTCCTACTAGGAGTAGGATTCCCCCCTTGGGCGCGCCCCTTGTGGCCTGCCCTCCTCCTCCTCCCCTCCTTTATATATGGGGGAAGGGGGCACTCCATAGACACACAAGTTGATCTTTTAGTCGTGTGCGGTGCCCCCTCCACAGTTACACACCTCAGTCATATTGTCGTAGTGCTTTGGCAAAGCCCTGCGCCGGTAACGTCATCATCACCATCACCACGCCTTCGTGCTCATGGGACTCTCCCTCGGCCTTAACTAGATCAAGAGTTCGAGGGACGTCATCAAGCTGAACGTGTGCTGATCGCGGAGGTGCCGTGCGTTCGGTACTTGGATCGGTTGGATCGCGAAGACGTTCGATTACATCAACCGCGTTACTAAACGCTTCCGCTTTCGGTCTACGAGGGTACGTAGACACACTCTCCCCTCTCGTTGCTATGCATCTCCTAGATAGATCTTGCGTGATTGTAGGAATTTTTTTGAAATACTGCGTTCCCCAATAGTGGCATCAGAGCCAGGTCTATGCGTAGATGTTATACGCACGAGTAGAACACAAAGAGTTGTGGGCAATAATAGTGATACTTCTTACCAACATGTCATACTTTGATTCGGCGGTATTGTTGGATGAAGCGACCCAGACCGACATTACATGACCGCGTTCATGGGACTGGTTCTACCGCCGTGCTTCGCACACAAGTGGCTAGTGGGTGTCTGTTTCTCCAGCTTTAGTTGAATCGAGTTTGACTACACCCGATCCTTATTGAAGGTTAAAACATCACACTTGATGAAAAATCGTTGTGGTTTTAATGGGTACGTAAGAATGGTTCTTGCTAGAAGCCCGTAGCAGCCACGTAAAACTTGCAACAACAAAGTAGAGGACGTCTAACTTGTTTTTGTAGGGCATGTTGTGATGTGATATGGTCAAGGCGTGATGAGATATAAATTGTTGTATGAGATGATCATGTTTTGTTAAAGTTATTGGCAACTGGTAGGAGCCTTATGGTTGTCTCTTTATTGCATAAGATGCAAGCGCCACACAATTGCTTTACTTTATCGCTATGCGATAACAATATTTGCAAAAGCAATAGTTGGCGAGACGACCATGTGACGACACGTTGATAGAGATCAAGATGATGGAGATCATGGTGTCATGCCGGTGATGATGGAGATCATGACGGTACTTTGGATATGGAGATCAAAGGCACAAGATGATAATGTCCATATCATGTCACATATTTTGATTGCATGTGATGTTTATCTTTTATGCATCTTATTTTGCTTAGTGCAACAATTGCATTATGAGATGATCCCTTACTAAAATTTCAAGGTATAAGTGTTCTCCCTGAGTATGCACCGTTGCGACAGTTCGTCGTGCCGAGACACCACGTGATGATCGGGTGTGATAAGCTCTACGTTCACATACAATGGGTGCAAGCCAGTTTTGCACACGCAGAATACTCGGGTTAAACTTGACGGGCCTAGCATATGCAGATATGGCCTCAGAACACTAAGACCGAAAGGTCGAGCGTGAATCATATAGTACATATGATCAACATAGTGATGTTCACCATTGAAAACTACTCCATTTTGAAGGAAATATGCCCTAGAGGCAATAATAAAGTTATTATTTATTTCCTTATATCATGATAAATGTTTATTATTCATGCTAGAATTGTATTAACCGGAAACATGATACATGTGTGAATACATAGACAAACAAAGTGCCACTAGTATGCCTCTACTAGACTAGCTCGTTAATCAAAGATCGTTATGTTTCCTAGCCATAGACATGAGTTGTCATTTGATTAACGAGATCACATCATTAGGAGAATGATGTGATTGACTTGACCCATTCCGTTAGCTTAGCACTTGATCGTTTAGTTTGTTGCTATTGCTTTGTCATGACTTATACATGTTCCTATGACTATGAGAGTCTGCAACTCCCGTTTATCGGAGGAACACTTTGTGTGCTACCAAACGTCACAACGTAACTGGGTGATTATAAAGGTGCTCTACAAGTGTCACCAAAGGTACTTATTGGGTTGGCGTATTTCGAGATTAGGATTTGTCACTCCGATTGTCGGAGAGGTATCTCTGGGCCCACTCGGTAATACACATCACTTAAGCCTTGCAAGCATTACAACTAATGAGTTAGTTGCGGGATGATGTATTACGGAACGAGTAAACAGACTTGCCGGTAACGAGATTGAACTAGGTATTGAGATACCTACAATTGAATCTCGGGCAAGTAACATACCGATGACAAAGGGAACAACGTATGTTGTTATGTGGTTTGATCGATAAAGATCTTCATAGAATATGTAGGAGCCATATGAGCATCCAGGTTCCGCTATTGGTTATTGACCGGAGACATGTCTCGGTCATGTCTACATAGTTCTCGAACCCGTAGGGTCCGCACGCTTAAAGTTCGATGATGGTTATATTATGAGTTTATGTGTTTGATGTACCGAAGGTAGTTCGGAGTCCCGTATGTGATCACGGAAATGACAAGGAGTCTCGAAATGGTCGAGACATGAAGTTTGATATATTGGACGACTATATTCGGACACCGGAATGGTTCTGGGGGTTATCGGATATATACCAAAGTACCGCGGGGTTACCGGAACCCCCCGGAGGTTAATGGGCCTCATGGGCCCAATTGGTGGAAGAGTAGAGGCGGTCAAGGGGCAGCCGCACGCCCCTCCCCTCCCAAGTCCGAATTGGACTAGGAAAGGGGGCGCCCCCCCTTTCCTTTCTCCCTCTTTCTCCTTCCCTCTCCTCTCCTACTCCAACATGGAAAGGGGGGAGTCCTACTCCCGGTGGGAGGACTCCTCATGGGGCGCGCCAAGGGTGGCCGGCCCCTCCCCCTCCTCTACTCCTTTATATACGGGGAGGGAGGCACCCCCTAGAGACACAACAATTGATCTCTTGGATCTTTTAGCCATGTGCGGTGCCCCCTCCACCATAATCCACCTCGATCATATCGTAGCGGTGCTTAGGCGAACCCTGCGTCGGTGGAACATCATCATCGTCACCACGCTGTCGTGCTGAAGGAACTCTCCCTCAAAGCTCGGCTGGATTAGAGTTCAAGGGACGTCATTGAGTTGAACGTGTGCAGAACTCGGAGGTGTCGTGCGTTCGGTGCTTGATCGGTCGGATCGTGAAGACGTTCGACTACATCAGCCGCGTTGTGCTAACGCTTCCGCTTTTGGTCTACGAGGGTACACACTCTCCCATCTTGTTGCTATGCATCACCATGATCTTGCGTGTGCGTAGGAATTTTTTTGAAATTACTACGTTCCCCAACAGTGGCATTTGAGCCAGGTTTTATGCGTTGATGTTATGTGCACGAGTAGAACACAAGTGAGTTGTGGGCGATACAAGTCATACTGCTTACCAACATGTCATACTTTGGTTCGGCGGTATTGTTGGATGAAGCAGCCCGGACTGACATTACGGGTACGCTTACACGAGACTGGTTCTACCGACGTGCTTTGCACATAGGTGGCTGGCGGGTGTCAGTTTCTCCAACTTTAGTTGAACCGAGTGTGGCTATGCCTGGTCCTTGAGAAGGTTAAAACATCACCAACTTGACGAACTATCGATGTGGTTTTGATGCGTAGGTAAGAACGGTTCTTGCTCAGCTTGTAGCAGCCATGTAAAACTTGCAACAACAAAGTAGAGGACGTCTAACTTGTTTTTGCAGGGCATGTTGTGATGTGATATGGTCAAGGCATGATGCTATATTTTATTGTATGAGATGATCATGTTTTGTAACCGAGTTATCGACAACTTGTAGGAGCCATATGGTTGTCGCTTTATTGTATGCAATGCAATCGTCCTGTAATGCTTTACTTTATCACTAAGCGATAGCGATAGTCGTGGAAGCATAAGTTGGCGAGACGACAACGATGCTACGATGGAGATCAAAGTGTCGCGCCGGTGACAATGGTGATCATGATGGTGCTTCGGAGATGAAGACCACAAGCACAAGATGATGATGGCCATATCATATCACTTATATTGATTGCGTGTGATGTTTATCTTTTATACATCTTATCTTGCTTTGATTGACAGTAGTATTATAAGATGATCTCTCACTAAATTATCAAGGCATAAGTGTTCTCCCTGAGTATGCACCGTTGCGAAAGTTATTCGTGCTGAGACACCACGTGATGATCGGGTGTGATAGGCTCTACGTTCAAATACAACGGGTGCAAAACAGTTGCACACGCGGAATACTCAGATTAAACTTGACGAGCCTAGCATATGCAGATATGACCTCGAAACACTGAGACCGAAAGGTCGAGCGTGAATCATATAGTAGATATGATCAACATAGTGATGTTCACCATTGAAACTACTCCATCTCACATGATGATCGGACATGGTTTAGTTGATTTGGATCACGTGATCACTTAAAGGATTAGAGGGATGTCTATCTAAGTGGGAATTCTTTAGTAATATGATTAATCGAACTTAAATTTATCATGGACATAGTACCTGATAGTTTTTTGCTTATCTATGTTGATTGTAGATAGATGGCTCGTGCTATTGTTCCGTTGAATTTTAATGCGTTCCTTGATAAAGCAAAGTTGAAAGATGGTGGTAGCAATTACACGGACTGGGTCCGTAACTTGAGGATTATCCTCATTGTTGCACAGAAGAATTACGTCCTAGAAGCACCACTAGGTGCTAGGCCTGCTGCAGATGCCGCTGATAATGTTAAGAACATTTGGCAGAGTAAAGCTGATGACTACTCGATAGTTCAGTATGCCATGCTTTACGGCTTAGAACCGGGACTTCAACGACGTTTTGAACGTCATGGAGCATATGAGATGTTCCAGGTTGAAGTTAATATTTCAAGCAAATGCCCGGATTGAGAGGTATGAAGTCTCCAATAAGTTCTATAGCTGCAAGATGGAGGAGAATAGTTCTGTCAGTGAACATATACTCAAAATGTCTGGGTATCATAATCACTTGACTCAACTGGGAGTTAATCTTCCTGTTGATAGTGTCATTGACAAAGTTCTTCAATCACTGCCACCAAGCTACAAAAGCTTTGTGATGAACTATAATATGCAAGGGATGGATAAGAGAATTCCCGAGCTCTTCGCAATGTTAAAGGCTGCGGAGGTAGAAATCAAAAAGGAGCATCAAGTGTTGATGGTCAACAAGACCACTAATTTCAAGAAAAAGGGTAAAGGGGAGAAGAAAGGGAACTTCAAGAAGAACGACAAACAAGTTGCTGCTCAAGAGAAGAAACCCAAGTCTGGACCTAAGCCTGAAATTGAGTGCTTCTACTACAAACAGACTGGTCACTGGAAGCGGAACTGCCCCAAGTATTTGGCGGATAAGAAAGATGGCAAGATGAACAAAGGTATATGTGATATACATGTTATTGATGTATACCTTACTAATGCTCGTAGTAGCACCTGGGTATTTGATATTGGTTCTGTTGCTAATATTTGCAACTCGAAACAGGGACTACGTATTAAGCGAAGATTGGCTAAGGACGAGGTGACGATGCGCGTGGGAAATGGTTCCAAAGTCGATGTGATCGCAGTCGGCATGCTACCTCTACATCTACCTTCGGGATTAGTTTTAGACCTGAATAATTGTTATTTGGTGCCAGCGTTAAGCATGAACATTATATCTGGATCTTGTTTGATGCGAGACGGTTATTCATTTAAATCAAAGAATAATGGTTGTTCTATTTATATGAGTAATATCTTTTATGGTCATGCACCCTTGAAGAGTGGTCTATTCTTATTGAATCTCGATAGTAGTGATACACATATTCATAATATTGAAGCCAAAAGATGCAGGGTTGATAATGATAATGCAACTTATTTATGGCATTGCCATTTAGGTCATATTGGTGTAAAGCGCATGAAGAAACTCCATACCGATGGACTTTTGGAACCACTTGATTATGATTCACTTGGTACTTGCGAACCGTGCCTCATGGGCAAGATGACTGAAACGCCGTTCTCCGGAACTATGGAGCAAGCAACAAATCTGTTGGAAATCATACATACAGATGTATGTGGTCCAATGAATGTTGAGGCTCGTGGCGGGTATCGTTATTTTCTCATCTTCACAGATGATTTAAGCAGATATGGGTATATCTACTTAATGAAACATAAGTCCGAAACATTTGAAAAGTTCAAAGAATTTCAGAGTGAAGTTGAAAATCATCATAACAAGAAAATAAAGTTTCTACGATCTGATCGTGGAGGATAATATTTGAGTTACGAGTTTGGTCTTCATTTGAAACAATGCGGAATAGTTTCGCAACTCACGCCACCCGGAACACCATAGCGTAATGGTGTGTCCGAACGTCGTAATCGTACTTTACTAGATATGGTGCGATCTATGATGTCTCTTACTGATTTACCGCTATCATTTTGGGGTTATGCTTTAGAGACGGCTGCATTCACGTTAAATAGGGCACCATCGGAATCCGTTGAGATGACGCCTTATGAACTGTGGTTTGGCAAGAAACCAAAGTCGTCGTTTCTTAAAATTTGGGGCTGCGATGCTTATGTGAAAAAACTTCAACCTGATAAGCTCGAACCCAAATCGGAGAAATGTGTCTTCATAGGATACCCAAAGGAAACTGTTGGGTACACCTTCTAACACAGATCTGAAGGTAAAAATGTTTGTTGCTAAATTTGGATCCTTTCTAGAGAAGGAGTTTCTCTTGAAAGAAGTGAGTGGGAGGAAAGTAGAACTTGATGAGGTAACTGTACCTACTCCCTTATTGGAAAGTAGTTCATCACAGAAACCGGTTCCTGTGACACCTACACCAATTAGTGAGGAAGTTAATGATGATGATCATGAAACTTCAGATCAAGTTATTACTGAGCCTCGTAGGTCAACCGGAGTGAGATCCGCACCAGAGTGGTACTGTAATCCTGTTATGGAGGTTATGTTGCTAGACCATGACGAACCTACGAACTATGAAGAAGCGATGGTGAGCCCAGATTCCGCAAAATGGCTTGAGGCTATGAAATCTGAGATGGGATCCATGTATGAGAACAAAGTGTGGACTTTGATTGACTTGCCAGTTGATCGGCAAGCCATTGAAAATAAATGGATCTTCAAGAAGAAGACCGACACTGACGGTTATGTTACTATCTATAAAGCTCGACTTGTTGCAAAAGGTTTTCGACAAGTTCAAGGGATTGACTACGATGAGACTTTCTCACCCGTAGCGATGCTTAAGTCTGTCCGAATCATGTTAGCAAATGCCATATTTTATGATTATGAAATTTGGCAAATGGATGTCAAAACTGCATTCTTGAATGGATTTCTGGAAGAAGAGTTGTATATGATGCAACCGGAAGGTTTTGTCGATCCAAAGGGAGCTAACAAAGTGTGCAAGCTCCAGTGATCCATTTATGGACTGGTGCAAGCCTCTCGGAGTTGGAATAAACGTTTTGATAGTGTGATCAAAGCATATGGTTTTATACAGACTTTTGGAGAAGTCTGTATTTACAAGAAAGTGAGTGGGAGCTCTGTAGCATTTATGATATTATATGTGGATGACATATTGTTAATTGGAAATGATATAGAATTTCTGGATAGCATAAAAGTATATTTGAATAAGAGTTTTTCAATGAAAGACCTCGGTGAAGCTGCTTATATATTGGGCATCAAGATCTATAGAGATAGATCGAGACGCTTAATTGGACTTTCACAAAGCACATACCTTGACAAAGTTTTGAGGAAGTTCAAAATGGATCAAGCAAAGAAAGGGTTCTTGCCTGTGTTACAAGGTGTGAAGTTGAGTAAGACTCAATGCCCGACCATTGCAGAAGATAGAGAGAAAATGAAAGATGTTCCCTATGCTTCAGCCATAGGCTCTATCATGTATGCAATGCTGTGTACCAGACCTGATGTGTGCCTTGCTATTAGTTGAGCAGGGAGGTACCAAAGTAATCCAGGAGTGGATCACTGGACAACGGTCAAGAACATCCTGAAATACCTGAAAAGGACGAAGGATATGTTTCTCGTTTATGGAGGTGACAAAGAGCTCGTCGTAAATGGTTACGTCGATGCAAGCTTTGACACTGATCCGGACGATTCTAAATCGCAAACTGGATACATGTTTTTATTAAACGGTGGAGCTGGCAGTTAGGTGCAGTTCTAAACAAAGCGTCGTAGCGGGATCTACATGTGAAGCGGAGTACATAGCTGCTTCGGAAGCAGCAAATGAAGGAGTCTGGATGAAGGAGTTCATATCCGATCTAGGTGTCATACCTAGTGCATCAGGTCCAATGAAAATCTTTTGTGACAATACTGGTGCAATTGCTTTAGCAAAGGAATCCAGATTTCACAAAAGAACCAAGCACATCAAGAGACGCTTCAACTCCATCCGAGATCAAGTCCAGGTGGGAGACATAGAGATTTGCAAGATACATACGGATCTGAATGTTGCAGACCCGTTGACTAAGCCTCTTCCACGAGCAAAACAAGATCAACACCAAGGCTCCATGGGTGTTAGAATCATTACTGTGTAATCTAGATTATTGACTCTAGTGCAAGTGGGAGACTGAAGGAAATATGCCCTAGAGGCAATAATAAAGTTATTATTTATTTCCTTGTATCATGATAAATGTTTATTATTCATGCTAGAATTGTATTAACCGGAAACATGATACATGTGTGAATACATAGACAAACAAAGTGTCACTAGCCTCTAGTAGACTAGATCATTAATCAAAGATGGTTATGTTTCCTAGCCATAGACATGGGTTGTCATTTGATTAATGGGATCACATCATTAGGAGAATGCTGTGATTGACTTGACCCATTCTGTTAGCTTAGCACTTGATCATTTATTTTGTTGTTATTGCTTTCTTCATGACTTATACATGTTCCTATGACTATGAGATTATGCAACTCCCCTTTACCAGAGGAACACTTTGTGTGCTACCAAACGTCACAATGTAACTGGGTGATTATAAAGGTGCTCTACAAGTGTCACCAAAGGTACTTGTTGGGTTGGTGTATTTCAAGATTAGGATTTGTCACTCCGATTGTCGAAGAGGTATCTCTGGGCCCACTCGATAATACACATCACTTAAGCCTTGCAAGCATTGCAACTAATGAGTTAGTTTCGGGATGATGTATTATGGAACGAGTAAAGAGACTTGCCGGTAACGAGATTGAACTAGGTATTGAGATACCGATGATCGAATCTCGGGCAAGTAACATACCGATGACAAAGGGAACAACATATGTTGTTATGCGGTTTGACCACTAAAGATCTTCATAGAATATGTAGAAGCCAATATGAGCATCCAGGTTCCGCTATTGGTTATTGACTGGAGACATGTCTCGGTCATGTCTACATAGTTCTCGAACCCGTAGGGTCCGCACGCTTAAAGTTCGATGACGGTTATATTATGAGTTTATGTGTTTTGATGTACCGAAGGTAGTTCGGAGTCCCGGATGTGATCACGGACATGACGAGGAGTCTCGAAATGGTCGAGAAATGAAGTTTGATATATTGGACGACTATATTCGGACACCAAAATGGTTCTGGGGGTTATCAGATATGTACCGGAGTACCGGGGGTTACCGGAACCCCCCCGGAGGTTAATGGGCCTCATGGGCCCAATTGGTGGAAGAGGAGAGGCGTCCAAGGGGCAGCCGCGCGCCCCTCCCCTCCCAAGTCCGAATTATACTAGGAAGGGGGGCGGCGCCCCCCTTTCCTTTCTCCCTCTTTCTCCTTTCCCTCTCCTCTCCTACTCCAACATGGAAAGGGGGGAGTCCTACTCCCGGTGGGAGTAGGACTCCTCATGGGGCGCGCCAAGGGTGGCCGACCCCTCCCCCTCCTCTACTCCTTTATATACGGGGAGGGAGGCACCCCCTAGTAGAGACACAACAATTGATCTCTTGGATCTTTTAGCCGTGTGCGGTGACCCCCTCCACCATAATCCACCTCGGTCATATCGTAGCGGTGCTTAGACGAAGCCCTGCGTCGATGGAACATCATCATCGTCACCACGCTGTCGTGCTGAAGGAACTCTCCCTCAAAGCTCGGCTGGATTAGAGTTCGAGGGACGTCATCGAGTTGAACGTGTGCAGAACTCGGAGGTGCCGTGCGTTCGGTGCTTGATCGATCGGATCGTGAAGACGTACGACTACATCAACTGCGTTGTGCTAACGCTTCCGCTTTTGGTCTACGAGGGTACGTAGACACACTCTCCCCTCTTGTTGCTATGCATCACCATGATCTTGCGTGTGTTTAGTTTTTTTTTTGAAATTACTACGTTCCCCAACACATTTCATGTGATGATAGGACATGGTTTAGTTGATATGGATCACGTGATCACTTAGATGATTAGAGGGATGTCTATCTAAGTGGGAGTTCTTAAGTAACATGATTAAATGAACTTAAATTTATCATGAACTTAGTCCTGATAGTATTTGCATATCTATGTTGTAGATCAATTGCTCGCGTATAGCTTCCCCGTTTTATTTATGATATGTTCCTAGAGAAAACTATGTTGAAAGATGTTAATAGCAATGATGTGGACTAGATCCATGATCTGAGGATTATCCTCATTGCTGCACAGAAGAATTATGTCCATGATGCACTACGAGGTGACGGACCTATTGCAAGAGCAGATGCAGACGTTATGAACGTTTGGCAAGCTCGGTATGATGACTACTTGATAGTTTAGTGCGCCATGCTTTGCGGCTTAGAACCGGGACTTCAAAAACATTTTGAACACCACAGAGCATATAAGATGTTCCAGGAGCTGAAGTTGGTATTTCAGACTCATGCCCGAGTCGAGAGGTATGAGAGCTCTGACAAGTACTTTGCCTACAAGATGGAGGAGAATAGCTCAACAAGTGAGCATATGCTCAGAATGTCTCAGTACTACAATCGCTTGAGTCAAGTGGGAGTTAATCTTCCAGATAAGATAGCGATTGACTGAGTTCTCTAGTCACTATCGCCAAGTTACTGGAACTTCGTGATGAACTATAATATGGAAGGGATGACGAAAATGATTCCCGAGCTCTTCGTGATGCTGAAATCAACGAAGGTAGAAATCAAGAAAAACATCAAATGGTGATGGTTGACAAGACCACTAGTGTAAAGTAAAAGGGAAAGGGAAAGAAAGGGATATCCAATAAGAATGGCAAGCAAGTTGTCACTCCCATGAAGAAGCCCAAAGCTAGACCCAAGCCTGAAACTGAGTGCTTCTACTGCAAAGGAAATGGTCACTAGAAGCGGAACTTCCCCCAATACTTGGCGGATAAGAAGGATGGCAAATGAACAAAAGTATATATGATATACATGTTATTGATGCGTACTTTACTAGTATTCATAGTAGCCCCTGGGTATTTGATACTGGTTCAGTTGCTATGATTAGTAACTTGAAACATGAGTTACAAAATGAACAAAGACTAGTTGAGGGCGAGGTGACGATGTGTGTTGGAAATGATTCCAAAGGTTGATAATATCACCATCGCACACTCCCTTTACCTTCGGTATTAGTGTTGAACCTAAAATAAATGTTATTTGGTGTTTGCGTTGAGCATAATATGATTGGATCATGTTTATTGCAATACGGTTATTTATTTAAGTCAAAGAATAATTGCTATTCTGTTTACATGAATAAAACCTTCTGTGGTCATAAACCCAAGGTGAATGGTTTATTGAATCTCGATCGTAGTGATACACATATTCATGATATTGATGCCAAAAGATGCAAAGTTGATAATGATAGTGCAAAATACTAGTGGCACTGCCGTTTAGGTCATATTGGTGTAAAGCACATGAAGAAACTCCATGTTGATGGGCTTTTGGAATCACTTAATTATGAATCACTTGATGCTTGCGAACCATGCCTCATGGGCAAGATGACTAAGACTCCGTTCTCCGGAACAATGGAGCGAGCAACAGACTTATTAGAAATAATACATACTAATGTATGCGATCTAATGAGTGTTGAGGCTCGCGACGGGTATCGTTATTTCCTGACCTTCATAGATGATTTGAGCAAAATGAGTATATCCACTTAATGAAACACAAGTCTGAAACATTTGAAAAGTTCAAAGAATTTCAAAGTGAAGTGGAGAGTCATCGTAACAAGAAAATAAAGTTTCTATGATCTGATCACGGAGACGAAATATTTGAGTTACGAGTCTGGCCTTCAGTTGAAACAATGTCGAATAGTTTCGCAAGTCACGCCACCTGGAACACCACAGTGTAATGGTGTGTCTGAACATCGTAACTGTACTTTATTAGATATGGTGCAACCTATGATGTCTCTTACCGATTTACCACTATCATTTTGGGGGTTATGCATTAGAGATAGCCACATTCACGTTAAATAGGGCACCATCTAAATCCGCTCAGACGACACCGTATGAACTATGGTTTGGCAAGAAACCAAAGCTGTCGTTTCTTAAAGTTTGGGGTTGCGATGCTTATGTGAAAAAGTTTCAGCCTGATAAGCTCAAACCCAAATCGGAGAAGTGCGTCTTCATAGGATACCCAAAAGAAACTGTTGGGTACACCTTCTATCACAGATCCAAAGGCAAGATCTTTGTTGCTAAGAGTGGATCATTTCTAGAGAAGGAGTTTCTCTTGAAAGAAGTGAGTGGGAGGAAAGTAGAACTTGATGAGGTAATTGTACCTTCTCCCAAATTGGAAAGCAGTTCATCACAAGAATCAGTTCTAGTGATGCCTACACGAATTAGTGAGGAAGTTCATGATGATGATCATGAAACTTCAGATCAAGTTACTAACGAACCTCGTAGGTCAACCAGAGTACGTTCTGCACCAGAGTGGTACAGTAAATCCTGTTCTGGAAGTCATGTTACTAGACCATGATGAACCTACGAACTATGAGGAAGCGATGATGAGCCCAGATTCCGCGAAATGGCTTAAGGCCATGAAATCTGAGATGGGATCCATGTATGAGGACAAAGTATGGACTTTGATTGACTTGCCCGATGATCGGTGAGCCATTCAGAATAAATGGATCTTCAAGAGAAAGACAGACGCTGATAGTAGTGTTACTATCTACAAAGCTCAAATTGTTGCAAAAGGTGTTCGACAAGTTCAAGGTGTTGACTTTGATGAGATTTTCTCACTTGTATCGATGCTTAAAAGTCTGTCTGAATCATGTTAGCAGTTGCCGCATTTTATGAAATCTGGCAAATGGATATCAAAACTACATTCCTTAATGGATTTATTAAACAAGAGTTGTATATGATGCAACCAAAAGGTTTTGTCAATCCTAAAGGTGCTAACAAAGTGTGCAAGCTCCAGCGATCCATCTATGGACTGGCGCAAGCATCTCGGAGTTAGAATATATGCTTTGATGAGTTGATCAAAGCATATAGTTTTATACAGACTTTTGGAGAAGCCTGTATTTACAAGAAAGTGAGTGGGAGCTCTGTAGCATTTCTGATATTATATGTGGATGACATATTATTAATCAGAAATGATACTGAATTTCTGGATAGCATAACAAGATACTTGAATAAGAATTTTTCAATGAAAGACCTCGGTGAAGCTGCTTACATATTGAGCATCAAGATCTATAGAGATAGATCAAGACGCTTGATAATTTTTTCAATAAGTACATACTTTGACAAGTTTTTGAAGTAGTTCAAAATGGAATAGTCAAAGAAGGAGTTCTTGCCTGTGTTGCAAGGTGTGAAGTTGAGTAAAGACTCAAAACCCGACCATGGCAGAAAATAGAAAGAGAATGAAAAGTCATTCCCTATGCCTCAGTCATAGGTTCTATAAAGTATGCTATGATGTGTACTTGACCTATTGTATACCTTAGCATGATTTTGTCAAGGGAGTACAATAGTGATCTAGGAGTAGATCACTGGACAGCGGTCAAAATTATCCTTAGAGGACTAAGGAAATTTTTCTCGGTTATGGAGGTGATAAAAGAGTTCATCGTAAAAAGTTACGTCGATGCAAGCTTTTGACACCGATCTAGATGACTCTAAGTCTCGATCTAGATACATATTGAAAGTGGGGGCAATTAGCTAGAGTAGCTCCATGCAGAGTATTGTAGACATAAAAAATTGTAAAATACATACGGATCTGAATGTTGCAGACCTGTAGACTAAACTTCTCTCACAAGCAAAACATGATCACTCTTTGGGTGTTATTCACATAGCGATGTGAACTAGATTATTGACTCTAGTAAACCCTTTGGGTATTAGTCACATGAAGATGTGAACTAATCACATAAAGATGTGAACCATTGGTGTGAAATCACATGACGATGTGAACTAGATTATTGACTCTAGTGCAAGTGGGAGACTGAAGGAAATATGCCATAGAGGCAATAATAAAGTTGTTATTTATATTACCTTATATCATGATAAATGTTTATTATTCATGCTAGAATTGTATTAACCGGAAACTTAGTACATGTGTGAATACATAGACAAACAAAGTGTCCCTAGTATGCCTCTACTTGACTAGCTCATTAATCAAAGATGGTTAAGTTTCCTAGCCATAGACATGTGTTGTCATTTGATGAACGGATCACATCATTAGAGAATGATGCGATGGACAAGACCCATCCGTTAGCTTAGCACTATGATCGTTTAGTTTATTGCTATTGCTTTCTTCATGACTTATACATGTTCCTATGACTATGAGATTATGCAACTCCTGAATACCGGAGGAACACTTAGTATCAAACGTCACAACATAACTGGGCGATTATAAAGATGCTCTACATGTGTCTCCAATGGTGTTTGTTGAGTTGGCATAGATCGAGATTAGGATTTGTCAATCCGATTGTCGGAGAGGTATCTCTGGGCCCTCTCGGTAATGCACATCACTATAAGCCTTGCAAGCAATGTGACTAATGAGTTAGTTGCAGGATGATGCATTACAGAACGAGTAAAGATACTTTCCAGTGACGAGATTGAACTAGGTATGATGATACCGACGATCGAATCTCGGGCAAGTAACACATCGATGACAAAGGGAACAATGTATGTTGTTATGAGATTTGACCGATAAAGATCTTTGTAGAATATGTAGGAACCAATATGAGCATCCAGGTTCCGCTATTGGTTATTGACCGGAGATGTGTCTCGGTCATGTCTACATAGTTCTCGAACCCGTAGGGTTCGCACGCTTAACGTTCGATAACGATATGTAGTGTGAGTTATGTGATTTGATGTACCAAAGGTTGTTTTGAGTCCCGGATGTGATCACGGACATGACGAGGAGTCTCGAAATGGTCGAGACATAAAGATTCATGTATTGAAATGCTACATTCGGACACCGGAATGGTTCGGGTCGTTTCGGATAAGTTTCGGAGTACGGGGGGTTACCGGAACCCCCCCGGGAAGTTATTGGGCCTCATGGACCTAATGGTGGAAGAGAGGAGGCATGCCAAGGTGTGGCGCGCGCCCCTCTAGCCCAAACTGAATTGGACTAGGGCTGCCCCCCTTTCCTTCTCGTCTTCCTCTCCTTCCTTCTTCTCCTACTAGGACTAGGAAAGGGGGAAACCTACTCCTACTAGGAGTAGGATCCCCCCTTGAGCGCTCCCCTTATGGCCGACCCTCCTCCTCCTCCCCTCCTTTATATACGGGGGAGGGGGGCACCCCATAGACACACAAGTTGATCTTTTAGCCGTGTGCAGTGCCCCCCTCCATAGTTACACACCTCGGTCATATCGTCGTAGTGCTTAGGCAAAGCCCTGCGCCGTAACTTCATCATCACCATCACCACGCCGTCATGCTGACGGAACTCTCCCTCGGCCTGAACTGGATCAAGAGTTCAAGGGAATTCATCGAGCTGAACGTGTGCTGATCACGGAGGTGCCGTGTGTTCGGTACTTGGATCGGTTGGATCGCGAAGACGTTCGACTACATCAACCGCGTTACTAAACGCTTCCGCTTTCTTTCTATGAGGGTACGTAGACACACTCTCCGCTCTCGTTGCTATGCATCTCCTAGATAGATCTTGCGTGATCGTAGGAAATTTTTTGAAATACTGCGTTCCCCAACACCATGATGACATATAAGGACATGAATGAAATATACAAGATGGTCTTTCATAAATTTCGTCGATAGTTTAATATAGGTGTTACGCCACCCTATTTTGGACCTAGCCCATGTATTTTTGAAATACACTTATTAATAGGTTGTTTTTAGAGGCAGTATCCTCTATAACAGTAAGCTCCCTAATTTTAAAGAGTCAACATTCAATTGAGGTCTTCACTTAGAATTGGGTCACCTGATTTTGATCGGGTTAACAATTTCTTAAAGCTTTCTCATTCAATTCTTTTATACTATACACTATGCTTCCTAATTTTAAGGCCACAATTAATTAAGATATTCAATTTAGAACATTATTAATTGATTTTGACCAGGTCAACACTTTCTCAAACTCTTCCATCCAGTTTTTTTAATTCACGATGTTTCCTAATTTTAAAGGTCTTTTATTCAATTGAGATATTCAATTTTGGATTTGGCTTACAATTTTGATCGGGCCAACGTTTTTTCAAATCAATCTGCAGCAACCGGCCTATAAAAATATATCAATTCTGCACACCCTCCCATCACCCAGAAAAAGAAGCCCCACCATGTGATATTGTAGCACCAATATAATAGTACATGCAACTACGGATACATAAATTTTCCCACATAAATATCGGTTTGTTGGCATATAACACAGAATCTGACCACAAAAGGCCCATCAAATCACTGCATTATAAAATTAAATACACTCTATCATATCCCTGACCCGCCAAACTAAATATTCCTTCAGTTCCAAAATATAAGGGGTATTAGTTTTGTTGAAAGTCAAATTTCTTTAACTTTAACTAAGTTTAGAGCAAAAATATTGACATCCATAATATTAAATAAAAAACTAAATTAATTTCATGATGAATTTAAAAATACCGATTTGATATTATGGATTTTTATATATTTCTCTACAAACTTGATCAAACTTAAAAGGTTTGACTTTTTAAAAAAGTGATACACCTTATATTTTGAAGCATGGTGATTATTTTCTGAAGAAACCCAACAACACCAACGGTGCAGCAAAGCGTGCCCAACCATTCTAGTTAATATGAAAAACGACTTAGGACATAATTTAGTCCCACCTTGCAAAGGGTGGATGAAATTCCCCTCTATCACCCTATAAATACAGCCTTTAGGGCGTCGTTAGACTTGAGCTTTGTTTAGATTAAGGTTCGTCATACTCCAACGGGCATACCAAGACATTTCAAAAATCCACTTTGATCAATAAAAGCTTTCCTCTTAAATTCGTAACATCCATAATTACAATCTCAATTTCTTGCTTGCTCTTCGTTTGCCTGCAGGAAATAGGCCCTTGTGGTCAGGTTGATCGTACTCCGGCATGGTCAATAATATCTCGGAGTTGGTTTAGCGATTGCTAAGGCGCGAGGTCTTCGTACGTTTTAGCCGAATCATCAAAGCCTACTCCACAAAAAATGGAACATTGTCTACTATGCTTAGGGTTATTTTGAAGAATAACATAAAAATGTGGGAAGAATATTTGCCTCATATTAAATTTGCTTATAATCATTCGCTCCATTCTACTATTAAAATGTGTCCCTTTGAAATTGTGTATAGTTTCCTACCTCGTGCACACCTTGATTTGTTGCCTCTTTCATCTTCGAAGAAGCTTAATCTTGATGCTAAAAAACGTGCCGAATTGATTTTTAAAAATGCATGAGTTAGCGAAGGAAAACATTGAACGCATGAATGCTAAATACAAACTTACTGGTGATAAGGGTAGAAGGCATATTGTGTTTGAACCAGGAGATCTTGTTTGGCTACTGTTGGTGTCAAAACCGACGGATCTCGGGTAGGGGGTCCCGAGATGTGAATCTTGGATCAATGGGGAACATGAGACGAAGGAGATATTGTTTACCCAGGTTCGGACCCTCTCGAAGAGGTAAAACCCTAAGTCCTGCTTGATTATATTGAAGTGTATATGATGGTTACAGAGTCAACCTACCACGAGATTAAATGAACCAAACCCTAGCTGAGTAGGATGATGGTTATTCTTCTAGCCTCTACAGACTAAACCACCTAGTTTATATAGACACCAGGGGTACTAGGATTACACATGGTTGGTTACAATAAAGAGATAAACATGTCGATTCTCCTATCTTGGCTTGGAGGACACACCAAGGCTTCAAAGGTTCCCTGTTCGGACATGGAGCCACCTTATAGCTCGACCTTCTAGTAGTTGCAGAGCGGCCCACCTGTCCGGCCCATAAGAGATAGGTCGGTGGCCCGAGTGAGGGAGTCCTGGATTAGGGGGTCTCCGGACAGCCGGAGTATATCCTTTGGCCGGACTGTTGGACCATGAAGATACAAGATTAAAGACTTTGTCCCGTGTCCGGATGGGACTCTACTTGGCGTAGAAGGCAAGCTAGGCAATACAGATATGCATATCTCCTCCTTTGTAACCGACCTTGTGTAACCCTAGCCCCCTCCGGTGTCTATATAAACCGAAGGGTTTTAGTCCGTAGGACAACAGACAATCATATACCATAGGCTAGCTTCTAGGGTTTAGCCTCTCTGATCTCGTGGTAGATCAACTCTTGTAATACTCATATCATCAAGAACAATCAAGCAGGACGTAGGGTTTTACCTCCATCAAGAGGGCCCGAACCTGGGTAAACATCGTGTCCCCTGCCTCATGTTACCATCCGCCTTAGACGCACAGTTCGGGACCCCCTACCCGAGATCCGCCGGTTTTGACACCGACATTGGTGCTTTCATTGAGAGTTCCACTGTGTTGTCACCATAAGGCTCGATGGATCCTTCGATCATCGCTAGCGATGCAGTCCAGGGTGAGGCTTTCCTCCCCGGACAGATCTTCATATTCGGCGGCTTTGCACCGCGGGCCAATTCGCTTGGCCATCTGGAGCAGATTGAGAGCTACGCCCCTGGCCATCAGGTCAGATTTGGAAACTTGAATTACACGGCAGATATCCACGAAGATTTGATCTTCGACGGATTCGAGCCCATGCCAGATGCGCCACGCAGTTACGACGAGCAAGACATAACTCTACCGTCGGACAGTGTTCAGGAGATCGCATCCGAGCTACTCCGGCCTTTAATCCGAAGCAAGTCGCGCCATCCGAGAGCGGAGGGATGGACCCCGCCATGGAGGCCGCACTCTTAGTGGCGATAGAGCCGGACACTAACTTCACCCCGTACGAGAGCCGTGTCGCTGAACCACTGGATTTATCCCCGGCCACGGACTCCGAGCCGCCTACATCTGTGCCTGTCGAAACTGACGGGGCACCAATCATGGAGTTCACCTCCGCGGATATCTTTCAGCACTCACCTCTCGGAGATGTGCTAAATTCATTAAGGTCTCTCTCCCTGTCAGGAGAACCCCGGCCTAACTATGTCCGACTAGAATGGGATGCGGACGACGAAGAAATTCGCTGCCCACCCACCACCCACTTAGTAGCCACTGTCGACGACTTAACCGACATGCTCGACTTCGACTCCGAAGACATCAACAGTATGGACGAAGATGCAGGAGACGAACCGGAACCACCGCCCACATGGCGCTGGACCGCTACTTCATCACATGACGTATACATGGTGGACACCCCCAACGAAGCCAATGGCGATGAGAAAGCGGAGGATGACCCCTCTAAGAAGCAACCCAAGCGCCGACGTCAGCGGCGCCGCTCTAAGCCCCGCCATAGCAAAAACAACGATATAATAGTCCACGCGACTCTGGAAGAGACGACAACTTCACCACCCCGATGGCAGAAAATGATCAAGATGCAAACTGCAAACATAGTATGAATCTGACGTCCGAACACGATGATGCCAAAGATAAGCCTCATCAATCCCCGTCTAGGGAAGAAAACAGTCCGGACGAAGATGCACCCATCATCTCGGAAACACACTTGGAGCAAGAGAACCTCCGCAGAAGGCTTACTGCCACAGCGAGAAGCCTGAAGAAACAGAAGCAAAGGCTCAAGGTCACACAAGATACGCTCGACAACAAGTGGAACAAAGTAACAAAGTATGGTGGAAGTTACCATCCAAATAGCTATCCAAAGCGCAAACTACTACCGGAATTCGACGATGAGGCCTTAGAGCCCATACAGCCGAAAAGTGATATAGCCAACCGGCCGGATCCACCACCCTGTGAACGCGATAGAGCGGCTAACAAAGTCACGCATAAGTCAACACACGTTCTACGTGATAACTTGCGTCAAAAATCCGGCGCGACCAGATCTATCTATGGATCTAGGAAGCACGCTACGGTACACAACCAACACCGAATACTACAACTGTCCGAACACCATGGCGCATCCCAATACAGGGGTGCCGCACACCCATTATGTTTCACTGATGAGGTGCTGGATCACGAATTCCCAGAGGGATTCAAACCAGTGACATAGAGGCGTACGATGGAACCACAGACCCGGGAGTCTGGATAGAGGACTTCATCCTCCATATTCATATGGCTCGTGGAGACGATCTCCATGCCATTAAATACTTGCCCCTCAAGCTTAAAGGGCCAGCTAGGCACTGGCTGAAAAGCCTCCCTGAAAACTCAATTGGAAGTTGGGAGGAGCTCGAGGACACTTTCCGGGCCAATTTTCAAGGGACTTATGTCCGACCTCCGGATACAGACGATTTAAGTCATATAATCCAACAGTCCGGAGAGTCCACCCGAAAGCTTTGGAACAGGTTCCTCACCAAGAAAAACCAAATAGTCGATTGTCCGGACGCCGAAGCCTTAGCAGATTTTAAACATAGCGTCTGAGACGAATGGCTCGCCAGACACCTCGGTCAAGAAAAACCGAGAACAATGGCAGCCCTAACAAGCCTCATGACCTGCTTTTGTGCGGGCAAGGACAACTGGTTGGCCCGTAGCAACACCAGCGACCCAAGCACATCCGAAGTAAGGGATGGCAATGGTAAACCACGACGCAACAAAAACAAGCGTCGAAGTAAAGAAGGTAGCCTAGATAAAACGAGGTAAACGCCGGATTGAGGGGCTCCCGACTAGGTCAGCGGAAAAAGCCTTTCAAAGGCAGCAGAGAAGGACAATCTGGCCTAAACAAAATTCTTGACAAACTCTGTCAGATTCACGGCACCCCAGACAAACCTGCAAATCATACCACAGAGAATGTTGGGTCTTCAAGTAGGCCGGCAAGCTAAACGCCGAACACAAAGGGGAAGAGACACCAAGCAAAGACGAGGATGAACCTCGCCAGCAAAGCGCCAGAGGATAGAAAAAGTTCCCACTGAAGGTTAAAACAGTAAACGTGATCCATGTGACAAGGAGGAGAAGCAATCACGCACTCCGATGCACACGCGCCATAGAGCCCGTCACCCCTAGGTCCAACCCCTAGTTGGCCTGCCCGACCACCTTTGATCGTAGGGATCGCAATACACATATCCGACGCGAAGGACCGACGGACTTGGTGTTAGACCCAATAATAAATGGGTACCATTTCACAAGGATCCTCATGGACAGCGGCAGTGATCTCAATCTGATATATCAGGACACAGTCTGCAAAATGGGGATAGACCCGACACAAATAAGCCACAGTAATACTACCTTCAAGGGAGTAATACCAGGCCAAGAGGCCCACTACACGGGCTCTCTACTACTAGAGGTGGTATTCGGTTCGCCCGATAACTTCCGAAGTGAAACGCTAACTTTTCACATCGCTCCATTCCGAAGTGATTTTCAAGCACTACTCGGAAGGGCGGCTTTCGCTTGTTTTAACGCAATACCGCATTATGCTTTTCTCAAGCTCAAGATGCCCGGTACACAAGGCGTCATTACAGTTAGCGGAAACACCAACCGTTCTTTACGTATGGAAGAGGACGCGACGGCTCTAACAGCCGCACACTAGACGGCCTCACCAACCAGAAAAAATGACAGGTCGTCAAGACCACGGACACGGTTAGACAAGTTCGGCGTTCCATCATACATGCATGAGATTGGTTTTCGAACCCTCATAAAACGATACTAGGGGCTTCCCGCGTGTAATCAGGGCCAGCCCGGCTCAACTAGGCCTCTCTGGAATTTTGATCATTCATTCTTCTTTTTGGCACGACAACTTTCACCTAAGTTCTTTCCTTTTGCAGGTGACAATCGTGCTACATCCGTCCAAGACACGACACAACAGAGACACAGGCGCAGGCGTGAAGCAGGGACCCGCCCAAAGGTTTCTTTTTAGATCAAGGCCCTGCGTAGACCTTTTTTACTGTCTCTTGTTGCTCACATCCTCCGGATACTCCACACAACCGAGAAGGATGCTGGCGTTATTGGCATGTGGCCACGCCAGGATTTTGCATGTACCTGGACACATGGGGTTTCTTATAAAGGGCATTGTTTAGCCCAATATATGTTATAAAGACCAAACACTTAGGGAGTGTTCGGCGTCGCGAGTTTGGCCCTATATGCATCAGCTCCGAATCATGTCTTTGGTTAAATGTTGGGTTTGCCTGGCTCCCACATTTTGGTACCTTACGTTCCGTTACATCGGCTAAGGTAGCACTGGGAGAACTACTGCGATTGTGCCCTGGTTCATCCGGATGAGCACCTCAGTAGAGAAAGCCAAAAACTGACTGTCATGATATAGTGAGAGACTGGTCAACCACTCGATGACTAACCAGAATCTTCGGGATTCCTCCGCATTAACGAAGAGCCGTTTCACGGTCATGTACGTACGCGCCCCGTATTCGGACGAGCGCAGAAGTACCAGGGGCTATATAGTAGCCCCACTGTCAAACTCCTATGGCTAAGTGAAAGTGTTAAAGCAATATAGTCTGATTGCCTCGTTCGCTATGCTATCACCTCCTTAACGGACCAAGACATTGGATCAAGTCTGGATATGCATCTTTTGCGAACACCCCCGCATTATATGTGTGGGGGCGGAAGCCGACGACTGCAAACTTTTAGGTTATATACATATATACATAAACGGTCGCATAGGAGGCATCATAGTACTTTCGGGCAAAATTATAAATACAACCTTGATTAATTCAAAAAAAAACATTGTTTGTACAATGGGACTACATGTCACTGGAAAATAATATTCTTCGAGCACTGAGCCTCTATCGAACGAGCGCCTTCATGGACTTCTTCAAAGTAGTGCTCGACAGCCACTCGGCCTATGGCCGAACCCTGTGCCGCAATAGTGGTGGCCTCCATCTCCGCCCAGTATGTTTTGACACGGGCAAGGGCCATCCGCGCACCTTCTATGCACGCTGATCTCTTTACAGCATCGATGCGTGGCACAACATCAAGGAATTGTTGCACTAATCTAAAGTAGCTATTCGGCCTTGGCCCTCCCGGCTACAGGTGATCCACAACGGACCTCATGGAAAGTCCGGACAACCTATGGAGCTCGGCCCAACCGGTCAATCGCTCATTCAGCAGCAGCGGACAGACTAGAGCGTGAAACTGTGACCAGAACAGTTTTTCCACTTCGGGATCTTTCTGATCCCTGAAGTACTCGGCTGCATCAGCAGCACTTGCAGCCAAATCCATGTATGCGTCCGCAGAACTCCATAGCCGGTCCAGAGGAGCATACTTCGGATCTCCGAACTTACTCCGCAACAAGAAGGGCTTCCCATACACGATATCTGCAGCTTGATTCAGCTCCTCCTTCGTCGCTCTAATTTTGGAGCGGGCTTCCTTGGCAGCCACCCGGGCCTTCTCCAGGCCCGCTGCCTTCGCCCGGTTTTCTTCTTCAAGAAGCTGGTAACGGTCAGCAGCATCTTTTAACTCTACATCCATCTTGGCTATTTTTTCCTTGCTCTCGCAATGCGCGGCCTGTTCGGCCCTTAACTCTTTGGACGCCTTTAAAGCGGCCGCATTGCTACTCCTTGCTTGCGCCTTGGCTCGGGCAAGCTTTGCCCGAAGGGTCTCCACGGTGGCAGCTCCATCCGCAGTCACAACATATTAAAGATACTGGCATCATGCTGCTCTTATTATGTGACGATCACCAGAAAAATCACTCACCCTGTGCCTCGTCAAGCCACTTGTTGACAAGCACGATGTCGGCATCTGCCACATCCAGTTGCCGCTTTAGTTCGGCAAACCCATTAGTCCGGCTAGCCACCGGAGCTTCAACCACCTACACATAAAGGCGGTCTAGTTATTGCCCGGGACTATGATCCTCTGTTTGCCGCCGTTCTCGATGACAACCAGAGTCTCAGGGGCTACTATCTGCATGGGCATACCTAACGTATGCGGTACTGTTAAAGACATACATTATTTCACGTACCTCGAAGCCTTTCAGCAGACTCATAAAAGCTTTGTGCAAACCACTTTCAGCGGATGAAATCCTTTCAATTACCGTACCCATTAGCGTACGATGCGCTTTTGAGATGGCAGCTTGCCCCAGAAAACCCTTCAGGTGTCCGACCGCACACTGTACGGACCCTTGTTGTCGCTCTCCTCAGGAGCCGGGTACTGGGGATTCCGGACAGCCAAAGGGTTACCCTCTGGCCCTAGTGGATCCGGAGATACCCTTCGCGACGACACTTCAAGGTCACCCGCTTCTTGAGTTGGGGAGTCCGGGGGAGGCGTTTCGCTCTCCATCATCTCCGGAAGAAGATCCCCCGAAGATGAACTCTGTCGAGAAGGGTTGCGATCCGGACTACAATTTATAAGCATCGGTTATTGTCTTTGGAAGTAAGGTAGGATATCTTCACTAGTAAGTACTTTTTGAATACTTACAGCTCGGTAGAGGGCTGATCCCCGCGCGGACATTGTGCGGCAAGAATACCCTCCGAGGCAGGACCCTCTGGCGGAGATTTCGTCTCCCACTTGGAAACCTTAGTTTCCGGATCTTCAGAGGTAGTCCTTTTCCTTCCCCGGGGAGAGAGAATGTCAGATTCTTCCCTTGTGTTATCCTCCCTCGCGGAGGCGCTCATTCCCTCGGTTGGAATAGGTAGCGAAGGAGGCCCGCTTTTGCCCTCTTTATTCCCCCTTCATCTTCCTTTGAGGGCACTAGACAAGGTGCTGGCTCGAGCATCTTTTCCAGCACCGGATTGTCCAAGCCCTCAGGAAGGGGGGCCGAACACCGGATCATCTTCGCCTTTGTTATCCAATCCTGGTCAAAGAGCGCTTCTTCAAGATGATGTCATGATAAATAAAAGGACAGTGTGTTCGGCCATGGGATTACTTACTTGGGCAACAGGGCGGTTGCAGCTTAGGCCCACGTCCTCGGTGGTGTCCGGACACTCTATTTGGGGTCCGAAATACGGTTTGTACATCTCCTTGTGCGTCATGCCGAGGAAATGCTGAATAGTGCGCGGTCCTTCCGGGTTGAATTCCCACATGCGGAGGGGTCGGAGTTTGCAAGGATGGACTCGACGAACCAGCATAACTTGCATTACCATAACCAGACTGACATCTCCCTCGAAGAGATCTCGGAGACGGCTCTGCAGTATTGGCACGTCCTTGGCTGGACCCCAGCTCAGCCCCCTGCTGATCCATGACATTAGTTGTGGTGGGGGGCCCGAGCGAAAGGTGGGAGCAGCTACCCATTTGGCACTTCGGGGAGCTGTGATGTAAAACCACTCCCGCTGCCACAATCCGGACACCTCTGGAAAGGAACCCTTTGGCCATGGAGCGTCAGCAATTTTGCTTATTAAAGCACCTCCGCACGCTGCGTACTGCCCCTCGATCGTCTTCGGCTTCACATCGAAGGTCTTGAGCCACAGGCCGAAGTAAGGGGTAATACGGAGGAAGGCCTCACATACGACAATGAATGACGAGATGTGAAGAAGGGAATCCGGGGCCAGATCATGAAAATCCAGCCCGTAATAGAACATAAGACCCCTAACAAAGGGATCCAGAGTGAGGCCTAGCCCTCGGAGGAAGTGGGAGACGAACACAACGCTCTCGTTGGGTTCAGGAGTAGGGACGACCTGCCCTCGGGCGGGCAGCCTATGCGAAATTTCGGCGGTCAGATATCTGGCCTCCCTCAACTTCTTAATGTCCTCCTCCGTGACGGAGGAAGGCATCCACCGGCCTTGAAGGCTGGATCCGGACATGATTGAAGGTCCGAAGCGCCTGACCTGAGCTTTGGGTGTTAGAACTCGAGGCGGGGCAAGGATTTGATTGAGCGCGGGAGGAAAAAAAGAAAAAGCCTTGTCCCCTTTATAAAGAGGGTGAATATCAGGCGTCCTCCTCGTGGCCGTTTGAGACTTACCTAAGATCTAGGAGTCATACCAACAGGCACGGTTGGGTTACCCACGTTTGTATTGATGAGAATCCCGGGATAAGGGGAACATGATCTCTGCTTTGACGAGACGTGTCAAGGAAACCGCCTCGCGTTATGTGCGGGGCTGGTTAAAGAAAAATGGTTCAAATAATTACCGGGCCATGGCGTGATGTCATGCTACCAAAACGTGTCAGCAGATTAGATTTGCGGAAATATTATTCTCTCTACGGTGGTATGTGGAACTTATTTTGCAGGGTCGGATACTATCTGATAGAGGCGAAGGTGTCCCGATGTTTCGATGAGATGGTGGCAATCATTTCTGTGGGAGTCGACCTTGACGATCCGACTACGAACATGCGAGACATCGCGCCTTAACAATCGCTAAACCAACTTCCGAGGGGTTATTGACCACGCTGGAGCACGATCAACCTGACCACGAGGGTCTGTTTCCTGCGAGAAAACGAAGAACAAGCAAGAAACTGAGATTGCAATCTGGATATTGCGAATATAAGATGAAAGCTTTATTGATCAAGGTGGGGTTCTGTGACGTCTTGGTCTGGTCGTTGGACACAAACGAAGTACGCGAAGTTGCAGCTATGGCGAACTTTTAATCCAAACAAAACCCAAAGTCTAAACGACGCCCTAAGGGCTGTATATATGGAGAAAGTGTGTGTGTGGGGGGGGGGGGATTTCGTGGCCCTTGGAGGAGGGGTCCGAAACCAACCCTAACTCTTGTTTCCCCACACATACGGACTCTAAAAACAACCTATACTTAAGTATTTCGAAAATACATGGGCCTGGCCCAATAATAAGGTGACACAACACCTAAAATAGCCTCTGGACGAAACTTATGAAGTGGCATCTTGTATATTTCATCCAAGGCTTCATGCACTCCTTATGGTGGCTTCAAAGTCCTGAAATCATCACTTGTAACTCCGTTCTTGATTCCCTTGCACATGCCATCATCTCCATGCTTGATCTTGCCCCAAGGTTCATCTTTCTTGTCCAAGCTAGGCCCTTCATTTGTAAGCAAAACAAATGTATCCAATTTAGGCAGCATCATATTCTCATGAACATTAGAATCATTACCAAGAAACGAAAGTACCTGATAATTCAATTGGCGTGCACGAGCTCTAGTAATTGGTCCAGTATGTATAGCAGCATGGGCTATGGGTGTAACAATGGTATTGATGTGTAACGCCCTGGATGCGGTTACATCTCCCACGTGTCGAAGCACGACTTAGAGGCATAACCGCATTGAAAGCAATGTCGCAAGTGAGGTAATCTTCACACAACCCATGTAATACATAAGGGAAAGAGATACATAGATGGCTTACAATCGCCACTTCACACAATTACATGAATAAAGCATTACATCATCCAGATACAATCAAGGTCCGACTATGGAACCAAAATAAAAGAAGAACCCCAAATGTGACAAAGGTCCCCGATCGACCCCAACTCGGCTCCACTACTGATCAACTGGAAACGGGACAACACAAAGGACAAGATCTTCATCGAGCTCCTCCTGAGCTTGGTTGCATCACCTGCACGGTTCAACGGCACCTGCAAGCTGGTTTTGGAAGTATCTGTGAGCCACAGGGACTCAACAATCTCGCACCCTCGCGATCAAGACTATTTAAGCTTATGGGTAAGGTAAAGGTATGAGGTGGAGCTGCAGCAAGTGACTAGCATATATGGTGGCTAACATACGCAAAAGAGAGCGAGAAGAGAAGGCAAAGCACGTTCGAGAAAGTATGATCAAGAAGTGATCCTAAAACAACCTACGTCAAGCATAACTCCAACACCGTGTTCACTTCCCGGACTCCGCCGGAAAGAGACCATCACGGTTACACACGCGGTTGATTCATTTTAATTAAGGTCAACTTCAGGTTTTCTACAACCGGACGTTAACAAATTCCCATCTGTCCATAACCGCGGGCATGGCTTTTGAAAGTTCAAATCCCTGCAGGGGTGTCCCAACTTAGCCCATCACAAGCTCTCACGGTCAACAAAGGAATAGACCTCCTCCCGAGACATTCCGATCAGACTCGGTATCCCGATTCTACAAGACATCCTCGACAATGGTAAAACAAGTCCAGCAAGACCACCCGCTGTGCCGACAAATCCCGATAGGAGCTGCACATATCTCGTTCTCAGGGCACACCGGATAAGCTAAGCGTACATGAGCCGACGTAACCCAAGTTGCCAAGGGATGGCCCTGCACGGTGCCCTGGGTTGGACCAACACTCAGAGGAGCACTGGCCCGGGGGTTTAAAATAAAGATGACCCTTGGGCTGGCCGACCCAAGGGAAAGGAAAAGGCTAGGTGGCAAATGGTAAAACCAATGTTGGGCCTTGCTGGAGGAGTTTTATTCAAGGCGAACTGTCAAGGGGTTCCCATTATAACCCAACCGCGTAAGGAACGCAAAATCCGGGAACATAACACCGATATGACGGAAACTAGGGCGGCAAGAGTGGAACAAAACACCAGGCATAAGGCCGAGCCTTCCACCCTTTACCAAATATATAGACGCGTTAACTAAATAAGATATATTGTGATATCCCAACAAGTAAACATGTTCCAACAAGGAACAACATCTCCATGTTCCAACAAGGAACAAACTTCAATCTTCACCTGCAACTAACAACGCTATAAGAGGGGCTGAGCAAAGCGGTAACATAGCCAAACAACGGTTTGCTGGGACAAGGTGGGTTAGAGGCTTGGTTCAACAATATAGGAGGCATGATAAGCAAGTGGTCGGTATCGCAACATAGGCATAGCAAAAGAGCGAGCAACTAGCAAGCAAAGATAGAAGTGATTTCGAGGGTATGATCATCTTGCCTGAGATCCCACAAGGAAGAAGAACGAGTCCATGAAGACAAAGCGGACGTAGACGAACGGGTCCTCACAAACACGATGTTACCGGAATCAACCTGAAGAAGCAAACACCGGAAAGAAGCACACAACATAGTAAACAACCAACACATGAACATGATATGATATGAGGGATGCGGTATGCGATGCATATGCATGATTTGCAAGGGAAAGAATGAACCTGGCCTCAACTTGGAAATCCAAGTGTGCCACTGGAAAGATGAGACGAAATCGCTTGAAAACGATATAAAGATCACCGGAATCGGAGTTACGGTTTGGAAATGGCAAGCGATTCAAATATGGCACCGATCTGCAATTTACAGCAAGTAGCCATCTAAATGCAACAAGATGAACATGCTACAACACCCAAACATGGCATCAAAATACATGGAAGGAATCCATTCATGAAGCTTAACAAAAGTCTAGCACTGAGCTACGGCCAATTAATCCATTAACAGGTTCAAACAAGCATGGCAAAAATGCATTTGACAAACAGATTTCAGACTTAGTGAAATTAACACTTGTCTGGAATTTCAGATCAGATAGCACTCTTCGGAGCATGAAAACTATATGCTACAGGACCTGAATATGGCAAAGTAAAGCATGGCATGGAGCTACTCAAAGAGCTTAACAAAAGCCCCTTAGTGACCTTGAGCCAAAAGGGATCAGAAAATACATTTGTAAGCATGTGAACATGGCAAAAACATAATCAGTTCTCAGACTTAGTGAAAACTGGAGCATGCTGAAACAGATATCAAGTAGGCATGTTTACGAGCTCGATGCACTCACTACAGAGCAAGTCATGACAATCTAAGCATACACCCATCAAGAATACACAAAATGCAAGCTAGACATGGCAAGAACAATAACATAGCATGCACGGATCAACTACAACATCATCGGCAAAATCGCTAACAAGTAGACAATCTGCCCAGATTCACGAAGTAGCAAAAGTAGAGCTCGATTGACTCAAGCTAGGGTGCTCCATAAATGCAAACAAAGACATGGATGGATAGAGCACTACAAGATTAACAAAACATCCTTACTGATCATCCTCAAAAGAGGAACGGATCACTAGGAAACAACATGAACATATGGCCATATGAGATAAACAGGTCAAGGACTTAGTGGAAATGCTAAGTCCCTGAAATCAGCATTAACAAATGCCTCACTTTGCAAGCTTGTGCTAGTCACCACACACATCACAAAAATACATGGGTTGCACCTCTAGAAAGATGGCAAAACCCTTAACAAAACATATGTAGAGCTCAGGGGCATATCATGCACACATTAATCATGGCAAAAATGACAAATATCTAAATGGAGCAGCAGATCTGACAATTAACTCAAGTAGCACTCTTCTAACAGCATTTCGGGCATCAATATGAACTTAAATGAAAATGATGCAATGAGATGAAATGATTTACTCTCTGAGACGAACATTTTGATATGCTATATGCATGAATCGGAGGTACGGATGCAAAGTTACGGCACGATGAAGATGGGCATATGAAACGTGGAAATCTCGGGGACTTGGTGAAATTCTCACCCCGCGAAAAAAGTCAACGCGGCGTGGAGAACGAGGATGGCGGCGGATCTGGCCGGAACTTCGCCGGAGATGGCGGGGAGAGGGGTGGATCTCGCCGGAGATGGCAGATCCGGGCCGGATCTCGCCGGATCCGGCCGGATCCCGGCGCGGGCGGCGTAGGGAGGTCGGCGGCGGCCGGTTGGCGATGGAGCGTGGCGACGGCGACCTGGGGCGAGTGGGGCATCATGGAGGAGCCCGCCGGCGGGGCGAGGTCGCCGGAGCAGTGGCTTCGCGGTGGAGCGACGATGAGGTGGCCGGGCGGAGCGCTCCGCGGGTGGCGCGCGTCTCGGGAGGCCGCGGGCAGGCGGCGGTGACGGATGGGCCCGCGCGGGCTTGCGATGGGCTCAACGGGCCGCGCGGTGGAGAGGCGGGGCGCCGAGACGACGTGGTGGCTCGCGATAGGTGGAGGGAGGCGGCTGCGCTGAGGTGGCAGCCGGCGATTGGCCGGGGTGAGGTGGAGGCTGGACGCGTCCGGCGGGCGCGGACATGTCCTGCGGCGGAGTGGGAAGAAGCTAGGGTTTGGACTGCGCGAAAAATCGGGGAGAGCCACATATATTGATGAGGACATCAATACAATTGTTACACCCACAGCCCCTGCTGCTATACATACTGGACCAATTACTAGAGCTCGTGCACGCCAACTAAATTACCAGGTACTTTCGTTTCTTGGTAATGATTCTAATGTTCATGAGAATATGATGCTGCCTAAATTGGATACATTTGTTTTGCTTACAAATGAAGGGCCTAGCTTGGAGAAGGATGAACATTGGAGCAAGAACAAGCATGGAGATGATGGCATGCGCAAGGGGAACAAGAACGGAGTTACAAGTGATGATTTCAGGACTTTGAAGCCACCATAATGGGTGCATGAAGCCTTGGACGAAATATACAAGATGCCACTTCATAAATTTCGTCTCGAGGCTATTTTAGGTGCTGCGTCACCTTATTATTGGGCCAGGCCCATGTAATTTCGAAATACATAAGTATAGGCTATTTTTAGAGTCCGTATGTGTGGGGAAACAAGAGATAGGGTTGATTTCGGACCCCTCCACCAAGGGCCACGAAATTCCCCCCCTCTTCCTCCATATATACAGCCCTTAGGGCATCGTTTAGACTTTGGGTTTTGTTTAGATTAAAAGTTCGCCATAGCTGCAACTTCGCGTACTTCGTTTGTGTTCAACGACCAGACAAAGGCGTCACAGAACCCCACCTTGATCAATAAAGCTTTCATCTTATATTCGCAATATCCAGATTGCAATCTTAGTTTCTTGCTTGTTCTTCGTTTGCTCGCAGGAAACAGACCCTCGTGGTCAGGTTGATCGTGCTCCGGCGTGGTCAATAACCGATTGCTAAGGCGCGACGTCCTCGCACGTTCGTAGTCGGATCGTCAAAGCCGACTTCCACCAAAGCGATATCCATCATCTCATCGAAAAATCGGGACCCTCGCCTCTATCAAGTGGTATCAGATTTCCAGGTTGCTCGGTGAGATTTTACAGTTTTTCGTAGTTTAGATCGAGTCTGTTCTTCATACCTACAGTCCACGAAAAAGCCACAAAAAAAATTAGGGTTAGTTCATCATATCCGAACCAATCTGAGCCTTTGCATAATCTTTTTAGGGTTTTGCTTTGTTGAATTTGCGGTTGCATCGTCGTGTCTAGTTGCTGGTCTTAGAGTCTAGTCTTTTAGAGTTTCGAGTTCTGGTCATAAGTTGTCACGCCGCCGCCGCACCATCATCATCACCCCTGCCATCTACCACCACCGCTTATCCGCCACCGCTTCGAATCCGTATCCATATACCACCACAGCTGTCATATACCACCACCGCTGCCATCTACCACCATATATCCACCACCAATCCGAGTTCTTGTCATATTAGGTTTGTTTTTGAGATGATGTCCATATTCCTAAACTGAAATTGAATATTCCACCATTTGAGGGTAGATATGTTCCTGATATATTTCTTACTTGGGAGTTAGAAACTGAACAACGATTTACATGTTTACAATATCCTGAGGAGAGACGAGTTGCTGCTGCTGTTTGTGCTTTCACTAGTTTTGCATGTGTATGGTGGTCTGGACATTGTAGATTGTATCCTATTCCAACTACTTGGGCTGCTTTGAAAACTGCTATGCGTACGCGTTGGGTTCCACCATATTATCAACGTGAATTGCTTCAAAAATTGCAGCGTTTAAGACAAGGAAAAAATTCTGTAGAAGAATATTATCAGGAATTACAAACTGGCATGATTAGATGTGGTATTGTTGAGGAGAATGAAGCTATGCTTGCACGTTTTCTGGGTGGATTAAATAGAGAGATTCAGACCATTCTAGACTATAAGGAGTATACTAATATCACTCGTTTATTCCATCTTGCTTGTAAAGCTGAACGTGAAGTGCAGGATCGACAAGCATTGGGGCGAACTAACTTTTCTGCAGGCCGACCTTCATCATGGACACCACGTGCATCTTCTACTTCAACTGCACCAGCACCTCCATCCGGTGCCACCTCCAGCCGTGATACAAGAAAACAGGCCCAACCACCATTATCTGCCAAGAGCGCACCTGCGGGGCCTGCACAGCGTTCTTCTTCTTCCATGGCATCAACAGGGCACACAAGTGATATTATTTGTCGTCGTTGTAAGGGAGGAGGTCATTATGCGAGAGAATGCAAATCTCCGCGTGTGATGATTGCTACCGCGGATGGTGGATATGAGTCCGCTAGTGACTATGATGAGGAGACTTTGGCTCTTATTACACGTGAAGAACATGGTGGAGATGATTCTGATCATGAGACGCAATACATGGCTCCTGAAGACGCTGACAGGTATGAATGTTTAGTTGCTCAACGTGTTTTGAGTGTGCAGGTCACACAAGCTGAGCAAAATCAGAGGCACAATTTGTTCCATACCATTCTGTGCGCGTCATCATAGACGGAGGGAGCTGCAACAACTTGGCTAGCATGGAGATGGTGGAGAAGCTTTCTCTCACCACAAGACCACATCCACATCCTTACTACATCCAATGGTTCAACAACAGCGGCAAGGTTAAGGTAACACGTACTGTTCGTGTGCATTTTAGTATATCTACATATGCTGATTATGTTGATTGTGATGTGGTACCTATGCAAGCATGTTCCTTATTACTTGGTAGACCATGGCAATTTGATAAAAATTCTGTACACCATGGTAGAAACAATCACTATACTCTTGTTCATAAGGATAAAAATATTACTTTGCTTCCTATGACTCCTGATTCCATTTTGAAAGATGATATTAATAGAGCTAATAAAGCAAAACAGGAGACGAATAAGAGTGAAAATCAGATTGTGGCAAAAGAATTTGAGCAACAAATGAAGCCTAATAATAAACCATCTAGTGTTGCTTCTGAATTAAATTGAAAAGTGCATGTTTATTTGCCACCAAATCTGATATTGATGAGCTAGATTTCAGCAAATCTGTTTGCTATGCTTTTGTGTGCAAAGAGGCATTATTTTCATTCGAGGACGTGCCTTCCTCTTTGCCTCCTGCTGTCACTAACATTTTGCAGGAGTTCGCTGACGTCTTTCCACAAGACGTGCCACCGGAATTACCGCCTATTCGAGGGATTGAGCATCAGATTGACTTAATTCCCGGTGCTTCACTGCCAAACCGTGCACCATACCGTACCAATCCAGAGGAGACGAAGGAGATTATGCGTCAAGTACAAGCGCTTCTGATGAGGACATCAATACAATTGTTACACCCACAGCCCCTGCTGCTATACATACTGGACCAATTACTAGAGCTCGTGCACGCCAACTAAATTACCAGGTACTTTCGTTTCTTGGTAATGATTCTAATGTTCATGAGAATATGATGCTGCCTAAATTGGATACATTTGTTTTGCTTACAAATGAAGGGCCTAGCTTGGAGAAGGATGAACATTGGAGCAAGAACAAGCATGGAGATGATGGCATGCGCAAGGGGAACAAGAACGGAGTTACAAGTGATGATTTCAGGACTTTGAAGCCACCATAATGGGTGCATGAAGCCTTGGACGAAATATACAAGATGCCACTTCATAAATTTCGTCCCGAGGCTATTTTAGGTGCTGTGTCACCTTATTATTGGGCCAGGCCCATGTAATTTCGAAATACATAAGTATAGGCTATTTTTAGAGTCCGTATGTGTGGGGAAACAAGAGATAGGGTTGATTTCAGACTCCTCCACCAAGGGCCACGAAATTCCCCCCCTCTTCCTCCATATATACAGCCCTTAGGGCATCGTTTAGACTTTGGGTTTTGTTTAGATTAAAAGTTCGCCATAGCTGCAACTTCGCGTACTTCGTTTGTGTTCAACGACCAGACAAAGGCGTCACAGAACCCCACCTTGATCAATAAAGCTTTCATCTTATATTCGCAATATCCAGATTGCAATCTCAGTTTCTTGCTTGTTCTTCGTTTGCTCGCAGGAAACAGACCCTCGTGGTCAGGTTGATCGTGCTCCGGCGTGGTCAATAACCTCTCGGAGTTGGTTTAGCGATTGCTAAGGCGCGACGTCCTCGCACGTTCGTAGTCGGATCGTCAAAGTCGACTTCCACCAAAGCGATATCCATCATCTCATCGAAAGACGGGACACCTTTGCCTCTATCAGGTTATATCGCGAATCCCTTAGTCCTTGTGCTGTTCCTATTATTCTAGTGCCGAAAAAGGATGGTACATCATGTATGTGTGTTGATTGTAGAGGCATTAATAATATTACTATTCGTTATCGTTATCCTATTCCTAGGCTAGATGATATGCTTGATGAATTGAGTGGCTCTACAATATTCTCCAAAGTTGATTTGCGTAGTGGATACCATCAAATTCGTATGAAATTGGGAGATGAATGGAAAACAGCATTCAAAACTAAGTTTGGATTATATGAGTGGTTAGTCATGCCTTTTGGGTTAACTAATGCACCTAGTACTTTCATGAGATTAATGAACGAAGTTTTACGTGCTTTCATTGGACGATTTGTGGTAGTTTACTTTGATGACATATTGATTTATAGCAGATCTTTGGAAGAACATTTGGAACATTTACGTGCTGTTTTTATTTCTCTACGTGATGCACGTTTGTTTGGTAACCTTGGGAAGTGCACCTTTTGCACCGACCGAGTATCTTTTCTTGGCTATGTTGTTACTCCACAGGGAATTGAAGTTGATAAAGCCAAGATTGAAGCTATTGAGAGTTGGCCGCAACCCAAAACGGTCACACAAGTGAGGAGTTTTCTTGGCCTCGCTGGATTCTATAGGCGTTTTGTGAGAGATTTCAGTACCATTGCTGCACCTCTCAATGAGCTTACAAAGAAAGATGTGCCTTTTCTTTGGGGTACCGCACAGGAAGAAGCCTTCACGGTATTGAAAGATAAGTTGACACATGCTCCTTTACTCCAACTTCCTGATTTTAATAAGACTTTTGAGCTTGAATGTGATGCTAGTGGAATTGGATTAGGAGGTGTGTTATTACAAGATGGCAAACCTGTTGCATACTTTTCTGAAAAATTGAGTGGGCCTAGTCTGAATTATTCTACTTATGATAAAGAATTATATGCTCTTGTTCGGACTTTAGAAACATGGCAACATTATTTATGGCCCAAAGAATTTGTTATACATTCTGATCATGAATCTTTGAAACATATTAAAAGTCAAGCTAAACTGAATCGTAGACATGCTAAATGGGTTGAATTCATTGAGACTTTCCCTTATGTCATTAAACACAAAAAGGGAAAAGAAAATGTTATTGCTGATGCATTGTCTCGTCGCTATACTATGCTTTCACAACTTAACTTCAAAATATTTGGTTTGGAGACCATCAAAGATCAATATGTGCATGATGCTGATTTTAAAGATGTAATGCAGAATTGTAAAGAAGGAAGAATGTGGAACAAGTTTGTTGTTAACGATGGATTTGTGTTTCGTGCTAACAAGCTATGCATTCCAGCTAGCTCCGTTCGTCTTTTGTTGTTGCAGGAGGCGCATGGAGGAGGATTAATGGGACACTTTGGCGTGAAGAAGACGGAGGACGTACTTGCTACACATTTCTTTTGGCCAAAGATGAGACGGGATGTTGAGCGTTTTATTGTTCGCTGCACTACATGTCAAAAAGCTAAGTCACGACTCAATCCTCATGGTTTATATATGCCTTTGCCTGTACCTAGTGTTCCTTGGGAGGATATATCTATGGACTTTGTTTTAGGTTTACCTCGAACAAAGAAGGGGAGGGATAGCATATTTGTTGTCGTGGATAGATTCTCGAAAATGGCACACTTTATACCATGTCATAAAAGCGATGATGCTGTTAATGTTGCTGATTTGTTCTTTCATGAAATTATTCGCTTGCATGGTGTGCCAAAAACTATTGTTTCAGATCGTGATACTAAATTTCTTAGCCACTTTTGGAGATGTTTATGGGCTAAGTTGGGGACTAAACTGCTTTTTAGTACTACTTGTCACCCCCAAACTGATGGACAAACTGAAGTAGTCAATAGAACGTTGTCTACTATGCTTAGGGCTGTTTTGAAGAATAATAAGAAAATGTGGGAGGAATGCTTGCCTCATATTGAATTTGCTTATAATCGTTCATTGCATTCTACTACTAAGATGTGCCCTTTTGAAGTTGTGTATGGTTTCCTACCTCGTGCACCTATTGATTTGTTGCCTCTTCCATCTTCGGAGAAGGTTAATTTTGATGCTAAACAACGTGCTGAATTGATTTTAAAAATGCATGAGTTAACTAAGGAAAACATTGAGCGCATGAATGCGAAATATAAACTTGCTGGAGATAAGGGTAGAAAACATGTTGTGTTTGCACCTGGAGATCTTGTTTGGTTACATTTGCGTAAGGATAGATTTCCTGATTTGCGCAAATCAAAGCTAATGCCACGTGCTGATGGTCCCTTTAAGGTGTTAGAGAAAATAAATGATAATGCATATAAACTTGAGCTGCCTGCAGATTTTGGGGTTAGTCCCACTTTTAACATTGCAGATTTGAAGCCTTATTTGGGTGAGGAAGATGGACTCCCCTCGAGGACGACTTCATTTCAAGAAGGGGAGGATGATGAGGACATCAATACAATTGTTACACCCACAGCCCCTGCTGCTATACATACTGGACCAATTACTAGAGCTCGTGCACGCCAACTAAATTACCAGGTACTTTCGTTTCTTGGTAATGATTCTAATGTTCATGAGAATATGATGCTGCCTAAATTGGATACATTTGTTTTGCTTACAAATGAAGGGCCTAGCTTGGAGAAGGATGAACATTGGAGCAAGAACAAGCATGGAGATGATGGCATGCGCAAGGGGAACAAGAATGGAGTTACAAGTGATGATTTCAGGACTTTGAAGCCACCATAATGGGTGCATGAAGCCTTGGACGAAATATACAAGATGCCACTTCATAAATTTCGTCTCGAGGCTATTTTAGGTGCTGCGTCACCTTATTATTGGGCCAGGCCCATGTATTTTGGAAGTACTTAAGTATAGGCTATTTTTAGAGTACGTATGTGTGGGGAAACAAGAGATAGGGTTGATTTCGGACCCCTCCACCAAGGGCCACGAAATTCCCCCCTCTTCCTCCATATATACAGCCCTTAGGGCATCGTTTAGACTTTGGGTTTTGTTTAGATTAAAAGTTCGCCATAGCTGCAACTTCGCGTACTTAGTTTGTGTTCAACGACCAGACAAAGGCGTCACAGAACCCCACCTTGATCAATAAAGCTTTCATCTTATATTCGCAATATCCAGATTGCAATCTTAGTTTCTTGCTTGTTCTTCGTTTGCTCGCAGGAAACAGACCCTCGTGGTCAGGTTGATCGTGCTCCGGCGTGGTCAATAACCTCTCGGAGTTGGTTTAGCGATTGCTAAGGCGCGACGTCCTCGCACGTTCGTAGTCGGATCGTCAAAGTCGACTTCCACCAAAGCGAAATCCACCATCTCATCGAAAGACGGGACACCTTTGCCTCTATCATATATATAGGTAGAGGGAGCTAGGAGAGTCCAAATGAGGTGTGGTTTTTGATCGTGATCGAACGCTCTAGATGATGGAGAGGGTTTTGGTGGGTTTTGTTGGAAGGGTGTTGGGCTACAACACACATGAGGCCTTTTCGTCCCTCGGTTAACCGTTGGAGTATCAAACGAAGTCCAAATGGTACGAAACTTGACAGGCGGTCTATCGGTAGTAAACCAAGGCCGCTTGGCAAGTCTCGGTCCAATCCGGAAATGTTTAATCCCCACACACGAGACGAAGGTAGAAATGACCACCAGAGGAGAACGGAGCGCCGGAATGCAAAACGGACAACCGGGAAAATGCTCGGATGCATGAGACGAACACGTATGCAAATGAAATGCACATGATGACATGATACGCAATGCATGACACGCAAGCAATGACAAGGCAACAACAACGAATAACTGGAGGACACCTGGCACATCGGTCTCGGGGCGTTACAGATGTCCTCATCACTATCCTTGTATTCAAACTCTTCCGTGGTGTATTCGGAGGAGGAACCCGCCTTGCAATGCCGAAGACAACACTGCGCGCCGGACTCATCGTCATTGAAGCCTGGTTTAGGGGCTACTGAGGGAGTCCTGGGTTAGGGGGTCTCCGGACAGCCGGACTATATCCTTTGGCCGGACTGTTGGACCATGAAGATACAAGATTAAAGACTTCGTCCCATGTCCGGATGGGACTCTACTTGGCATGGAAGGCAAGCTAGGCAATACGGATATGCATATCTCCTCCTTTGTAACCGACCTTGTGTAACCCTAGCCCCCTCCGGTGTCTATATAAACCGGAGGGTTTTCGTCCGTAGGATAACAGACAATCATTCCATAGGCTAGCTTCTAGGGTTTAGCCTCTCTGATCTCGTGGTAGATCAACTCTTGTAATACTCATATCATCAAGAACAATCAAGCAGGACATAGGGTTTTACCTCCATCAAGAGGGCCCGAACCTGGGTAAACATCGTGTCCCCTGCCTCCTGTTACCATCCGCCTTAGACGCACAGTTCGGGACCCCATACCAGAGATCCGCTGGTTTTGACACCGACACCAAGGATCCCTTAGTCCAGGACTCCCTTAGTAGCCCCCAAACTAGTCTTCAGAGCCGAGGCACATGCGGGAATCATCGGCTTTGCATACCAGTTTGATAAAGGCAAAGGTGTCCCGATGTTTCGATGAGATGGTGGCTATCGTTTTCTATGGGAGTCGACCTTGACGATCCGACTACGAACGTGCGAGACGTCGTGCCTTAGCAATCACTAAACCAACTTCCGAGGGTTATTGACCACGCCGTAGCACGATCAACCTGACCACGAGGGTCTATTTCCTGCGAGCAAACAAAAAACAAGCAAGAAACTGAGATTGCAATCTGGATATTGCGAATATAAGATGAAAGCTTTATTGATCAAGGTGGGGTTCTGTGACGTCTTGGTCTGGTCGTTGGACACAAACGAAGTACGCGAAGTTGCAGCTATGACGAACTTTTAATCTAAACAAAACCCAAAGCCTAAACGATGCCCTAAGGGCTGTATATATGGAGGAGAGAGGGGGAATTTCGTGGCCCTTGGTGGAGGGGTCCGAAACCAACCCTAACTCTTGTTTCCCCACACATACGGACTCTAAAAACAACCTATACTTAAGTACTTCCAAAATACATGGGCCTGGCCCAATAATAAGGTGACGCAACACCTAAAATAGCCTCTGGACGAAATTTATGAAGTGGCATCTTGTATATTTCGTCCCATGCTTCATGCACTCATTATGGTGGCTTCAGAGTCCTGGAATCATCACTTGTAACTCCGTTCTTGTTCCCCTTGCGCATGCCATCATCTCCATGCTTGAACTTGCTCCAAGGTTCATCTTTCTTGTCCAAGCTAGGCCCTTCATTTGTAAGCAAAACAAATGTATCCAATTTAGGCAGCATCATATTCTCATGAACATTAGAATCGTTACCAAGAAACAAAAGTACCTGATAATTCAATTGGCATGCGCGAGCTCTAGTAATTGGTCCAGTGTGTATAACAACAGGGGCTGTGGGTGTAACAATGGTATTGATGTCCTCATCATCCTCCCTTATTGAAATGAAGTCGTCCTCGACGAAAGTTCATCGTCCTCACCCAAATAAGGCTTCAAATCTGCAATGTTAAAAGTGGGACTAACCCCAAAATCTGCAGGCAGCTCAAGTTTGTATGCATTATCATTTATTTTCTCTAACACCTTAAAAGGACCATCAGGACGTGGCATTAGCTTTGATTTGCGCAAATTAGGAAATCTATCCTTAAGCAAATGTAACCAAACAAGATCTCCAGGTGCAAACACAACATGTTTTCTACCCTTATCTCCAGCAAGTTTATATTTAGCATTCATACACTCAATGTTTTCCTTAGTTAACTCATGCATTTTTAAAATCAATTCAGCACGTTCTTTAGCATCAAAATTAACCTTCTCTGAAGATGGAAGAGGCAACAAATCAATAGGTGCACGAGGTAGGAAACCATACACAATTTCAAAAGGGCACATCTTAGTAGTAGAATGCAATGAACGATTATAAGCAAATTCAATATGAGGCAAGCATTCTTCCCACATTTTCTTGTTATTCTTCAAAACAGCCCTAAGCATAGTAGACAATGTTCTATTGACTACTTCAGTTTGTCCATCAGTTTGGGGGTGACAAGTAGTACTAAAAAGCAGCTTAGTCCCCAACTTAGCCCATAAACATCTCCAAAAGTGGCTAAGAAATTTAGTATCACGATCTGAAACAATAGTATTTGGCACACCATGCAAGCGAATAATTTCACGAAAGAACAAATCAGCAACATTAACAGCATCATCGCTTTTATGACATGGTATAAAGTGTGCCATTTTCGAGAAGCTATCCACGACAACAAATATGCTATCCCTCCCCTTCTTTGTTCGAGGTAAACCTAAAACAAAGTACATAGATATATCCTCCCAAGGAACACTAGGTACAGGCAAAGGCATATATAAACCATGAGGATTGAGTCGTGACTTAGCTCTTTGACATGTAGTGCAGCGAGCAACAAAGCGCTCAACATCTCGTCTCATCTTTGGCCAAAAGAAATGTGTATCAAGTATATCCTCCGCCTTCTTGACGCCAAAGTGTCCCATTAGTCCTCCTCCATGCGCCTCTTGCAACAACAAAAGACGAACGGAGCTAGCTGGAATGCATAGCTTGTTAGCATGAAACACAAATCCATCGTTAAGAACAAACTTGTTCCAAGTTCTCCCTTCCTTACAATTCTGCAATACATCTTTAAATTCAGCATCATGAACATATTGATCTTTGATGGTCTCCAAACCAAATATTTTAAAGTCCAGTTGTGAAAGCATAGTATAACGACGAGACAATGCATCAGCAATAACATTTTCTTTACCCTTCTTGTGTTTAATGACATAAGGGAAAGTCTCAATGAATTCAACCCATTTAGCATGTCTACGGTTCAGTTTTGCTTGACTTTTAATGTGTTTCAAAGATTCATGATCAGAATGTATAACAAATTCCTTGGGCCATAAATAATGTTGCCATGTTTCTAAGGTCCGAACAAGAGCATATAATTCTTTATCATAAGTAGAATTGTTCAGACTAGGCCCACTCAATTTTTCATAAAAGTATGCAATAGGTTTGCCATCTTGTAATAACACACCTCCTAATCCAATTCCACTAGCATCACATTCAAGCTCAAAAGTCTTATTGAAATTAGGAAGTTGGAGTAAAGGAGCATGTGTCAACTTATCTTTCAATACAGTGAAGGCTTCTTCCTGTGCGGTACCCCAAACAAAAGGCACATCCTTCTTTGTAAGCTCATTGATGAGGACATGACTACCTTGGATATGACCAAAAATATTGCATATATGCATATTTGTCAGGTGATTTCTAGTGCAAACTATTCAATAATCTATTTATGTTATGCAGAACAAAAATACTTCACACACTTTTGTGTTTTGTCTAATTGCAGGTGTATGGGACATTTGTACAATCCACATATGAAGATAAGGAAGAAAGAGATGTTTATTTGCTGTCCAAAAAGTTCTCTCACGTCACTTTTGGCCCAAGAGAAGATAGAGTCCAAGTCTCTCACATTCTGGATTCAGATTCGGACTGCACAGACACACCTGACTCAAAACGCACACAAGTTTTTCATACGGACTCCGAATTGGGTGATTCTTTTTTTGTTGGAAACTAGATTTCGTGCACTTTCCAACCCAATTGGAATCACCTTCAAATTCGTCCAGAGCGTTGAGTTGTGGACGAAACAATCTGATGCTGCAGCAGAATCCGAGTCAAACTACAAGTCCAAAGGTGTTACATCACCTCCACTTGGGCCCATTGGCCTTGTACGACCTAGATTTAGTTTTAGGCTGCCTTGGTACGTCCTCCCACCTCCTTGGCCACCACCCCTTGCTCCTATATAAGTAGATCCATCTAGTAGCTTTTCCTTGGGATTTGTTTAGTTAAAAGTTAGCCATTGCAACTTCGTGTATTTCGTTTGTGTCCAACGACCAGACCAAGACCGCTTACGGATCCCCACCTTTATCAATACTTCATACATATTTGCAATATTCAGATTGCCTTTATCATATTCTTGCTCGTTTTTCGATTGCTTGCAGGAATAGACCTTCGTGGTCAGGTTGATCGTGCTCCGGCGTGGTCAATAACCTCAGGAGATTGGTTTAGCGATTGCTAAGGCCCAACGTCGTGCACGTTTGTAGTCGGATCGTCAAAGTCGTTTCCACCAAATCGATAGTTATCATCTGATCGAAAGATCGGGACACCCTCACCTCTATCACTCATTGAGAGGTGCAGCAATGGTGCTGAAATCTCTCACAAAACGCCTATAGAAACCAGCGAGGCCAAGGAAACTCCTCACTTGTGTGACCGTTTTGGGCTGCGGCCAACTCTCAATAGCTTCAATCTTGGCTTTATCAACTTCAATTCCCTGTGGAGTAACAACATAGCCAAGAAAAGATACTCGGTCGGTGCAAAAGGTGCACTTTCCAAGGTTACTAAACAAACGTGCATCACGTAGAGCAATAAAAACAGCACGTAAATGTTCCAAATGTTCCTCCAAAGATTTGCTATAAATCAATATGTCATCAAAGTAAACTACCACAAATCGTCCAATGAAAGCACGTAAAACTTCGTTCATTAACCTCATGAAAGTACTAGGTGCATTAGTTAACCCAAAAGGCATGACTAACCACTCATATAATCCAAACTTAGTTTTAAATGCTGTTTTCAATTCATCTCCCAATTTCATACGAATTTGATGGTATCCACTACGCAAATCAACTTTGGAGAATATTGTAGAGCCACTCAATTCATCAAGCATATCATCTAGCCTAGGAATAGGATGACGATAACGAATAATAATATTATTAATGCCTCTACAATCAACGCACATACGCGATGTACCATCCTTTTTCGGCACTAAAATGATAGGAATAGCACAAGGACTAAGAGATTCGCGTATATAACCTTTGTCGAGCAGTTCTTGTACTTGACGCATAATCTCCTTCGTCTCCTCTGGATTGGTACGGTATGGTGCACGGTTGGGTAATGATGCACCGGGAATTAAGTCAATATGATGCTCAATCCCTCGAATAGTTGGTAATCTCGGTGGCACGTCTTGTGGAAAGACGTCAGCGAACTCCTGCAAAATGTTAGTGACAGCAGGAGGCAAAGAGGAAGGCACGTCCTCGAATGAAAATAATGCCTCTTTGCACACAAAAGCATAGCAAACAGATTTGCTAAAATCTAGATTATCAATATCAGATTTGGTGGCAAGTAAACATGCACTTTTCAATTTAATTTCAGAAGCAACACTAGATTGTTTATTATTATTAGGCTGCATTTGTTGCTCAAATTCTTTTGCCACAATCTGATTTTCACTCTTATTTTTCTCCTGTTTTGCTTTATTAGCTCTATTAATATCATCTTTCAAAATGGAATCAGGAGTCATAGGAAGCAAAGTAATATTTTTATCCTTATGAACAAGAGTATACTGATTGTTTCTACCATGGTGTACAGAATTTTTATCAAATTGCCATGGTCTACCAAGTAATAAGGAACATGCTTGCATAGGTACCACATCACAATCAACATAATCAGCATATGTAGAGATACTAAAATGCACACGAACAGTACGTGTTACCTTAACCTTGCCGTTGTTGTTGAACCATTGGATGTAGTAAGGATGTGGATGTGGTCTTGTGGTGAGAGATAGCTTCTCCACCATCTCCATGCTAGCCAAGTTATTGCAGCTCCCTCCATCTATGATGACGCGAACAGAACGTTCCTTCACAACTCCCTTTGTATGGAACAAATTATGCCTCTGATTTTGCTCAGCTTGTGTAACCTGCACACTCAAAACACGTTGAGCAACTAAACATTCATACCTGTCAGCATCTTCAGCAGCCATGTATTGCGTCTCATGATCAGAATCATCTCCACCGTGTTCTTCACATGTAATAAGAGTCAAAGTCTCCTTATCATAGTCACTAGCGGACTCATACCCACCATCCTCAGTAGCAATCATCACATGTTGAGATTGGCATTCTCTCACAAAATGTCCTCTTCCCTTACAACGACGACAAATAATATCACTTGTGTGCCCTGTTGATGCCATGGAAGAAGAAGAGCTTTGTGCAGGTCCAGCAGGTGTGCTCTTGGCAGATAGTGGTGGTTGTGCCTGCTTTCTTGTATCACGGCTGGAGGTGGCACCTGATGGAGGTGCTGGTGGAGTGGAAGTAGAGGATGCACGTGGTGTCCATGATGAAGATCGACCTGCTGAAAAGTTAGTTCGCGCCAATGCCTGTCGATCCTGCACTTCACGTTCAGCTTTACAAGCAAGATGGAATAAACGAGTGATATTATTATACTCCTTATACTCTAGGATGGTCTGAATCTCTCTATTTAATCCACCCATAAAACGTGCAAGCATAGCTTCATTCTCCTCAACAATACCACATCTAATCATGCCAGTTTGTAATTCCTGATAATATTCTTCTACAAATTTTTTTCCTTGTCTTAAACGCTGCAATTTTTGAAGTAATTCACGTTGATAATATGGTGGAACCCAACGAGTATGCATAGCAGTTTTCAAAGCAGCCCAAGTAGCTGGAATAGGATATAATCTACAATGCTCAGACCACCAAACACATGCAAAACTAGTGAATGCACAAACAGCTGCAGGAACACGTCTCTCCTCGGGATATTGTAAACATGTAAATCGTTGTTCAGTTTCTAACTCCCAAGTAAGATATATATCAGGAACATATCTACCCTCAAATGGTGAAATATTCAATTTTAGTTTAGGGAGATGGTCATGATCTCGTACCTGAGGGTGAGCCCTACCATTGCCATTATTTGCATGTGGACGACCTGGTGATTGCTGCGCTGGTGGTGGCACGTATTTCTGATTTTGATCAACCTCCTCCTCGTAATCTCTGGCAAAATCATCCTCCTCCGCATCAGCAGCAGGAGCCACAGAAGTATCAACAACAGCACCAACAGTTTAGCCAGGTGCAAGAGGGAGATGGCTCGCTCGGCGCAGGGCTGTTTCACGATGTGTAGGTAGTCGTCGTCGTTGTTGTTGTTGTAGAGGTGCGTTAGGTGCAGCCGATGGTGGTGGTGGAAGACGCGTGAGCAATTCATTAAACCTGTTATCGAGCTTTGTTTCGAACGTGTTCTCCATGCATGTATCTTCTCCATGGCCTCTTCAAATCTGTTTAGCACATCTTGCACCTGTCCACTCATCATTTGCTGAAATTTATCATGCAACTCCTTATTCGTCATGTTCTCCCAGTCAGTCTCGTCGGCTTGTGATCTTGCCATGGTTAGCAATAATAGAAACACACAAGAATATGATCCTACAGAATACTAAGGAGAGGTGGTGGTGGTGTCACAAATCCGTCAAGCCAATCTCAAATTCTTACCAGTTCTTACCCAGCAGCAGGCGGTGATCGGCAACCGTCGTAGTCAAAACTCTCAAAGCTTGTATAGAGCGATTACCAGGGAGAGTCAAATGCACGACGTAGATGTATGTGGAGCTGGGAAGGCTTATAATATGGTAGCAAAAAGGGTCAGCAATAATCAATTCAGAGATGCAAAGTTGAATAAACGCTCAACGACGGTACTGTGCTGGTCCTAGGCTAGACTATGCTAGAGACGCGAGCCTAGAACACTAACAAAATCACGGCGCTGCACGTAAACAATGGAGGAGCACACTCTGAATTTTTTTTCCTTTTTTTTCACTTTTTTGCACTTTTTTTCCTCTTTTTTTTGCTCCGCAACATTTTTTTTTCGAAAAAGTCTACAAATGGTCTAAAAACTGCCTAGCCAGAATTTTCCAGACTTAGTTTTTTTTTGAGTTTGGAACTATTTTTCTTCTGCGGGTAGCACGGAATCTCAGGAGTCCTACTCTCTCACGACTCGGAGTATGGCGTGATCTGGAACTCGAAAACAAAGCAACAAATACTGGACTCGGACTAGGACTGGTGGTGGAGATGAATCTGGTGGAACTCGGACTGTGGTGGTATATCTGGACTCGGATTGGTGGTGGTATATGGCGATGGTATATCTGGACTCGGATTGGTGGTGGTATATGGCGATGGTATATGTGGACTCGGATTGGTGGTTGTATATGGCAGCGGCGATGTATATGGTGGGGTGGTGGTATATGGTAATGATGATGACGATGGTGCGGCGGCGGCGTGACAACCTGTGAACAGAACTCGAAACTCTAAAGGACAAGACGCTAAGACCAGCAACTTGACACGACGATGCAACCGCAAATTCAACAAAGCAAATACAGAAAAGATTATGCAAAGGCTCAGATTGGTTCGGATAGGATGAACTAACCCTAATTTTTTGGCTTTTTCGTGGACTGTAGGTATGAAGAACAGACTCGATCTAATCTATGAAAAACTGTAAAATCTCACCGAGCAACTTGAAAATCTGATACCACTTGATAGAGGCAAAGGTGTCCCGATGTTTCGATGAGATGGTGGCTATCGTTTTCTGTGGGAGTCGACCTTGACGATCCGACTACGAATGTGCGAGACATCGCGCCTTAGCAATCGCTAAACCAACTTCCGAGTGATAGAGGCGAGGGTCCCGATCTTTCGATGAGATGGTGGCTATCGTTTTCTGTGGGAGTCGACCTTGACGATCCGACAACGAACGTGCGAGACGTCGCGCCTTAGCAATCGCTAAACCAACTTCCGAGGGCTATTGACCACGCCAGAGCACGATCAACCTGACCACGAGGGTCTGTTTCCTGTGAGCAAACGAAGAACAAGCAAGAAACTGAGATTGCAATCGGGATATTGCGAATATAAGATGAAAGCTTTATTGATCAAGGTGGGGTTCTGTGACGTCTTGGTCTGGTCGTTGGACACAAACGAAGTACGCGAAGTTGCAGCTATGGCGAACTTTTAATCTAAACAAAACCCAAAGTCTAAACGACGCCCTAAGGGTTGTATATATGGAGGAAGAGTGGGGAATTTCGTGGTCCTTGAGGGTGGGGTCCGAAACCAACCCTAACTCTTGTTTCCCCACACATACGGACTCTAAAAATAGCCTATACTTAAGTATTTCGAAATTACATGGGCCTGGCCAATTAATAAGGTGACGCGGCACCTAGAATAACCTATGGACGAATATTATGAAGTGGCATCTTGTATATTTCGTCCAAGGCTTCATGCACTCCTTATGGCGGCTTCAAAGTCCTGAAATCATCACTTGTAACTCCGTTCTTGATCCCCTTGCGCATGCCATCAACTCCATGCGTGTTCTTGCTCCAATGTTCATCCTTCTCCAAGCTAGGCCCTTCATTTGTAAGCAAAACAAATGTATCCAATTTAGGCAGCATCATAATCTCATGAACATTAGAATCATTACCAAGAAACGAAAGTACCTGGTAATTTAATTGGCGTGCGCGAGCTCTAGTAATTGGTCCAGTATATGTAACAGTAGGGGCTGTGGGTGTAACAATGGTATTGATGTCCTCATCATCCTCCCCTTCTTGAAATAAAGTCATCCTCGACGGAAGCGCATCTTCCTCACCCAAATAAGGCTTCAAATCTGCAATGTTAAAAGTGGGACTAACCCCAAAATCTATAGGTAGCTCAAGTGTATATGCATTATCATTTATTTTCTCTAACACCTTAAAAGGACCATCAGCACGTGGCATTAGCTTTGATTTGCGCAGAGTAGGAAATCTATCTTTACGCAAATGTAACCAAACAAGATCTCCAGGCGCAAACACAACATGTTTTCTACCCTTATCTCCAGCAAGTTTATATTTAGCATTCATACGCTCAATGTTTTCCTTAGTTAACTCATGCATTTTTAAAATCAATTCAGAACGTTCTTTAGCATCAAAATTAACCTTCTCTGAAGATGGAAGAGGCAACAAATCAATAGGTGCACGAGGTAGGAAACCATACACAATTTCAAAAGGGCACATCTTAGTAGTAGAATGCAATGAGCGATTATAAGCAAATTCAATATGAGGCAAGCATTCTTCCCACATTTTCTTGTTATTCTTCAAAACAGCCCTAAGCATAGTAGACAATGTTCTATTGACTACTTCAGTTTGTCCATCAGTTTGGGGGTGACAAGTAGTACTAAAAAGCAGCTTAGTCCCCAACTTAGCCCATAAACATCTCCAAAAGTGGCTAAGAAATTTAGTATCACGATCTGAAACAATAGTATTTGGCACACCATGTAAGCGAATAATTTCACGAACGAACAAATCAGCAACATTAACAGCATCATCGCTTTTATGACATGGTATAAAGTGTGCCATTTTCGAGAACCGATCCACGACAACAAATATGCTATCCCTCCCCTTCTTTGTTCGAGGTAAACCTAAAACAAAGTCCATAGATATATCCTCCCAAGGAACAGTAGGTACTGGCAAAGGCATATATAAACCATGAGGATTGAGCCGTGACTTAGCTCTTTGACATGTAGTGCAGCGAGCAACAAAACGCTCAACATCCCGTCTCATCTTTGGCCAAAAGAAATGTGTAGCAAGTATATCCTCCGTCTTCTTGACGCCAAAGTGTCCCATTAAGCCTCCTCCATGCGCCTCCTGCAACAACAAAAGACGAACGGAGCTAGCTGGAATGCATAGCTTGTTAGCACGAAACACAAATCCATCGTTAAGAACGAACTTGTTCCAAGTTCTCCCTTCCTTACAATTCTGCAATACATCTTTAAATTCAGCATCATGAACATATTGATCTTTGATGGTCTCCAAACCAAATATTTTAAAGTCAAGTTGTGAAAGCATAGTATAACGACGAGACAAGGCATCAGCAATAACATTTTCTTTACCCTTCTTGTGTTTAATGACATAAGGGAAAGTCTCAATGAATTCAACCCATTTAGCATGTCTACGGTTCAGTTTTGCTTGACTTTTAATGTGTTTCAAAGATTCATGATCAGAATGTATAACAAATTCCTTGGGCCATAAATAATGTTGCCATGTTTCTAAGGTCCGAACAAGAGCATATAATTCTTTATCATAAGTAGAATAGTTCAGACTAGGCCCACTCAATTTTTCAGAAAAGTATGCAACATGTTTTCCATCTTGTAATAACACACCTCCTAATCCAATTCCACTAACATCACATTCAAGCTCAAAAGTCTTATTGAAATTAGGAAGTTGGAGTAAAGGAGCATGTGTCAACTTATCTTTCAATACCGTGAAGGCTTCTTCCTCTGCGGTACCCCAAACAAAAGGCACATCCTTCTTTGTAAGCTCGTTGAGAGGTGCAGCAATGGTGCTGAAATCTCTCACAAAACGCCTATAGAAACCAGCGAGGCCAAGGAAACTCCTCACTTGTGTGACCGTTTTGGGCTGCGGCCAACTCTCAATAGCTTCTATCTTGGCTTTATCAACTTCAATTCCCTGTGGAGTAACAACATAGCCAAGAAAAGATACTCGGTCGGTGCAAAAGGTGCACTTCCCAAGGTTTCCAAACAAACGTGCATCACGTAGAGCAATAAAAACAGCACGTAAATGTTCCAAATGTTCCTCCAAAGATTTGCTATAAATCAATATGTCATCAAAGTAAACTACCACAAATCGTCCAATGAAAGCACGTAAAACTTCGTTCATTAACCTCATGAAAGTACTAGGTGCATTAGTTAACCCAAAAGGCATGACTAACCACTCATATAATCCAAACTTAGTTTTAAATGCTGTTTTCCATTCATCACCCAATTTCATACGAATTTGATGGTATCCACTACGCAAATCAACTTTGGAGCATATTGTAGAGCCACTCAATTCATCCAGCATATCATCTAGCCTAGGAATAGGATGACGATAACGAATAGTAATATTATTAATGCCTCTACAATCAACGCACATACGCGATGTACCATCCTTTTTCGGCACTAAAATGATAGGAACAACACAAGGACTAAGGGATTCGCATATATAACCTTTGTCGAGCAGTTCTTGTATTTGACGCATAATCTCCTTCGTCTCCTCTGGATTGGTACGGTATGGTGCACGGTTGGGTAGCGAAGCACCGGGAATTAAGTCAATTTGATGCTCAATCCCTCGAATAGGTGGTAATCCCGGTGGCACGTCTTGTGGAAAGACGTCAGCGAACTCCTGCAAAATGTTAGTGACAGCAGGGGGCAAAGAGGAAGGCACGTCCTCGAATGAAAATAATGCCTCTTTGCACACAAAAGCATAGCAAACAGATTTGCTGAAATCTAGCTCATCAATATCAGATTTGGTGGCAAGTAAACATGCACTTTTCAATTTAATTTCAGAAACAACAGTAGATGGTTTATTATTAGGCTTCATTTGGTGCTCAAATTCTTTTGCCACAATCTAATTTTCACTCTTATTTGTCTCCTGTTTTGCTTTATTAGCTCTATTAATATCATCTTTCAAAATGGAATCAGGAGTCATAGGAAGCAAAGTAATATTTTTATCGTTATGAACAAGAGTATACTAATTGTTTCTACCATGGTGTACATAATTTTTATCAAATTGCCATGGTCTACCAAGTAATAAGGAACATGCTTGCATAGGTACCACATCACAATCAACATAATCAGCATATGTAGAGATACTAAAATGCACACGAACAGTACGTGTTACCTTAACCTTGCCGCTGTTGTTGAACCGTTGGATGTAGTAAGGATGTGGATGTGGTCTTGTGGTGAGAGATAGCTTCTCCACCATCTCCATGCTAGCGAAGTTATTGCAGCTCCCTCCATCTATGATCACGCGAACAGAACGTTCCTTCACAACTCCCTTTGTATGGAACAAATTATGCCTCTGATTTTGCTCAGCTTGTGTAACCTGCACACTCAAAACACGTTGAGCAACTAAACATTCATACCTGTCAGCATCTTCAGGAGCCATGTATTGCGTCTCATGATCAGAATCGTCTCCACCGTGTTCGTCACGTGTAATAAGAGCCAAAGTCTCCTCATCATAGTCACTAGCGGACTCATACCCACCATCCTCAGTAACAATCATCACACGCTTAGATGGGCATTCTCTCGCATAATGACCTCCATCCTTGCAACATTGACAAATAATATCATGTGTTTGCCCTGTTGATGCCATGGATGAAGAAGAGCTCTTTGCAGGCCCAGAAGGTGTGCTCTTGGCAGATAGTGGTGATTGTGCCTGCTTTATTGTATCATGGTTGGAGGTGGCAGCCGACGGAGGCGCCGGTGTAGCAGAACGTGTGGAAGTAGATGATGCACGTGGTGTCCATGATGAAGGTCGACCTGCAGAAAAGTTAGTCCGCGCCAATGCATGTCGATCCTGCACTTCACGTTCAGCTTTACAAGCAAGATGGAATAAACGAGTGATATTAGTATACTCCTTATACTCTAGAATCGTTTGAATCTCTCTATTTAATCCACCCATAAAACGTGCAAGCATAGCTTCATTCTCCTCAACAATACCACATCTAATCATGCCAGTTTGTAATTCTTGATAATATTCTTCTACAGAATTTTTTCCCTGTCTTAAGCGCTGCAATTTTTTAAGTAATTCACGTTGATAATATGGTGGAACCCAACGAGTACGCATAGCAGTTTTCAAAGCAGCCCAAGTAGCCGGAATAGGATATAATCTACAATGCTCAGACCACCAAACACATGCAAAACTAGTGAAAGCACAAACAGCAGCAGGAACACGTCTCTCCTCGGGATATTGTAAACATGTAAATCGTTGTTCAGTTTCTAACTCCCAAGTAAGATATATATCAGGAACATATCTACCCTCAAATGGTGGAATATTCAATTTTAGTTTAGGGAGATGGTCATGATCTCGTACCTGAGGGTGAGCCCTACCATTGCCATTATTTGCATGTGGACGACCTGGTGGTTGCTATGCTGTTGGTGGCACGTAGTTCTGATTTTGATCAACCTCATCCTCATAATCTCCCACCTAAGCATCCTCCTCCACATCAGCAGTAGGAGCCACAGAAGTATCAACAACATCACCAGCAGTTTGGCCCGACTGAAGAGGGACACGGCTCGCTCGGCGGAGGGCTGTTTCCCGACGTGGAGGTAGTCGGTGTTGTTGCTGTTGTTGCAGAGGTGCGGCAGGAGTAGCCGGTGGTGGTGGTGGAAAACGCGAAAGCAATTCAGCAAACTTGCTATCGAGCTTTGTTTCAAACGTCTTCTCCATGCCATCTATCTTCTCCATGGCCTCTTCAAATCTGTTTATCACATCTTGCACCTGTCCATTCATCATTTGCTGAAACGTATCTTGAAGCTCCTTGTTCGTCAAGTTCTCCCAGTCTGTCTCGTCGGCTTGTGATCCTGGCATGGTTAGCAGCAATAGAAACACACAAGAATATGATCCTACAGACTACTAACAAGTGGTGGTGGTGGCGGGTGTCACAAATCCGTCAAGCAAATCTCAAATTCTTAGGCGGTGATCGGCAACCGTTGTAGTCAAAAACTCTCAAAAGCTTGGATAGAGCGATTGCCAGGGAGAGTCAAACGCACGACGTAGATGTATGTGGAGCTGGGAAGGCTTATAGTATGGTAGCAAAAAGGGTCAGCAATAATCAATTCAGAGATGCAAAGTTGAATAAACGTTCAACGACGGTACTGTGCTGGTCCTAGGCTAGACCGTGCTAGAGACGCGAGCCTAGAACACTAACAAAATCATGGCGCTGCACGTAAATCAGGGAAAAGCACACTCTGGAACTCTCTTTTTTTTCGCTCTTCTTTTTTTGCGCTCCTCTTTTTTTTTGCGAAAAATCACTATAATGGCGAGTGTCTCAAAACTCTTCCCTCGTCAAACTGATAGGATGGGCACGAAATTTTTTTTTTCACTTTTTTTTCGGAAATCAGGGCAGCGACGACGAAAAAGTGCGACAAAAAATCACTATGATGGCACGTGGCTCAAAAGACTCAGAAAAGCCTAAAAATAGGATAGGGAAAAAAAATTTTGCCCGTGAAAATTTTGGCCTAAAAACTGCCCGGGGGTCTCCAGACTCTTTTTTTTCCCGAGACCTACGTAGGCAAGGAAACACGAATCGGAATTTAGATTGATCTCAAGAACAAACCTAATATGAGAAGAACTCGGATTGGTGGTGGATATATGGTTGTGGTATATGGCAGCGGTGGTGGTATATGGTAGCGGTGGTGGTATATGGATACAGATTGGTGGTGGTATATGGATACGGATTGGTGGTGGTATATGGATACGGATTCAGAGCGGTGGCGGATAAGCAATGGTGGTAGATGGCAAGGCGATGATGATGGTGCGGCGGCGGCGTGACAACTTATGACCAGAACTCGAAACTCTAAAAGACTAGACTCTAAGACCAGCAACTTGACACGACGATGCAACCGCAAATTCAACAAAGCAAAAACCCTAAAAAGATTATGCAAAGGCTCAGATTGGTTCGGATATGATGAACTAACCCTAATTTTTTTTGTGGCTTTTTCGTGGACTGTAGGTATGAAGAACAGACTCGATCTAATCTACGAAAAACTGTAAAAATCTCACCGAGCAACCTGGAAATCTGATACCACTTGATAGAGGCGAGGGTCCCGATCTTTCGATGAGATGGTGGCTATCGTTTTCTGTGGGAGTCGACCTTGACGATCTGACTACGAACGTGCGAGACGTCACGCCTTAGCAATCGCTAAACCAACTTCCGAGGGCTATTGACCACGCCGGAGCACGATCAACCTGACCACGAGGGTCTGTTTGCTGCGAGCAAACGAAGAACAAGCAAGAAACTGAGATTGCAATCGGGATATTGCGAATATAAGATGAAAGCTTTATTGATCAAGGTGGGGTTCTGTGACGTCTTGGTCTGGTCGTTGCACACAAACGAAGTACGCGAAGTTGCAGCTATGGCGAACTTTTGATCTAAACAAAACCCAAAGTCTAAACGACGCCCTAAGGGCTGTATATATGGAGGAAGAGGGGGGAATTTCGTGGCCCTTGAGGGTGGGGTCCGAAACCAACCCTAACTCTTGTTTCCCCACACATACGGACTCTAAAAATAGCCTATACTTAAGTATTTCGAAATTACATGGGCCTGTCCCATTAATAAGGTGACGCAGCACCTAGAATAGCCTATGGACGAATATTATGAAGTGGCATCTTGTATATTTCTTCCAAGGCTTCATGCACTCCTTATGGCGGCTTCAAAGTCCTGAAATCATCACTTGTAACTCCGTTCTTGATCCCCTTGCGCATGCCATCAACTCCATGCGTGTTCTTGCTCCAATGTTCATCCTTCTCCAAGCTAGGCCCTTCATTTGTAAGCAAAACAAATGTATCCAATTTAGGCAGCATCATAATCTCATGAACATTAGAATCATTACCAAGAAACGAAAGTACCTGGTAATTTAATTGGCGTGCGCGAGCTCTAGTAATTGGTCCAGTATATGTAACAGTAGGGGCTGTGGGTGTAACAATGGTATTGATGTCCTCATCACCGAGGGTTATTGACCACGCCGGAGCATGATCAACCTGACCACGAGGGTCTGTTTCCTACGAGCAAATGAAGAACAAGCAAGAAACTGAGATTGCAATCTGGATATTGCGAATATAAGATGAAAGCTTTATTGATCAAGGTGGGGTTCTGTGACGTCTTGGTCTGGTCGTTGGACACAAACGAAGTACGCGAAGTTGCAGCTATGGCGAACTTTTAATCTAAACAAAACCCAAAGCCTAAACGATGCCCTAACGGCTGTATATATGGAGGAGAGAGGGGGAATTTCGTGTCCCTTGGTGGAGGGGTCCGAAACCAACCCTAACTCCTGTTTCCCCACACATACGGACTCTAAAAACAGCCTATACTTAAGTACTTCGAAAATACATGGGCCTGGCCCAATAATAAGGTGACGCAACACCTAAAATAGCCTCTGGACGAAATTTATGAAGTGGCATCTTGTATATTTCGTCCCATGTTTCATGCACTCATTATGGTGGCTTCAGAGTCCTGGAATCATCACTTGTAACTCCGTTCTTGTTCCCCTTGCGCATGCCATCATCTCCATGTTTGAACTTGCTCCAAGGTTCATCTTTCTTGTCCAAGCTAGGCCCTTCATTTGTAAGCAAAACAAATGTATCCAATTTAGGCAACATCATATTCTCATGAACATTAGAATCATTACCAAGAAACGAAAGTACCTGATAATTCAATTGGCGTGCGCGAGCTCTAGTAATCGGTCCAGTGTGTATAGCAACAGGGGCTATGGGTGTAACCATGGTATTGATGTCCTCATCACAGTTCCTTCCCTCCCCGGTATTTATGGCAGGTAAGAAGTCCCCCTCAAGCAAACCTTCAAGGGTCGCTTAGCCAAGTTCGGCCATGTATTATCCGGAATATGTCCCGATTCTGACTTGTAAATATTGCTTAGCCTCGAAGGGCAACCGCTCAAGTGTGAATAGTGCCCTCGCATGACTACTTTTGGAGAAAGGTCACAGTCAGACACAAACACGGAAACATTGTGAGAACTCGATTCGCGATTCGAGGCAGTTTCTCCATTGGCACGCCCATCAATATGGAGATGGTGCCCCGTTTTTAAGGGATATGATCAATAATTTTGGTTATTCCACTCACACATAATGGCACGATTATATCGGGAAGCGGTGAGGTATGCGGTGCAATAAAGGGACTCTTGGTATTAGGTAGCTTATAAAAGGAAAAACCGACCATTTACTCTGCATGCTTTCCCCTTCCTTTCTCGATGTTGCTTTCCCAAACTTCTGAGCTCCAATGCCCCAGACCATTCTTCCTCGAGAATCCGCCCTAGCCACTTCTTCAATCCGGCCATGGCTGGATATGGCTCAAAAGGCAAGTGGGAGGCCTCCAGTGTGATGAGGACATCAATACAATTGTTACACCCACAGCCCCTGCTGCTATACATACTGGACCAATTATTAGAGCTCGTGCACGCCAACTAAATTACCAGGTACTTTCGTTTCTTGGTAATGATTCTAATGTTCATGAGAATATGATGCTGCCTAAATTGGATACATTTGTTTTGCTTACAAATGAAGGGCCTAGCTTGGAGAAGGATGAACATTGGAGCAAGAACAAGCATGGAGATGATGGCATGCGCAAGGGGAACAAGAACGGAGTTACAAGTGATGATTTCAGGACTTTGAAGCCACCATAATGGGTGCATGAAGCCTTGGACGAAATATACAAGATGCCACTTCATAAATTTCGTCCCGAGGCTATTTTAGGTGCTGCGTCACCTTATTATTGGGCCAGGCCCATGTAATTTCGAAATACATAAGTATAGGCTATTTTTAGAGTCCGTATGTGTGGGGAAACAAGAGATAGGGTTGATTTCGGACTCCTCCACCAAGGGCCACGAAATTCCCCCCTCTTCCTCCATATATACAGCCCTTAGGGCATCGTTTAGACTTGGGGGGTTTTGTTTAGATTAAAAGTTCGCCATAGCTGCAACTTCGCGTACTTCGTTTGTGTTCAACGACCAGACAAAGGCGTCACAGAACCCCACCTTGATCAATAAAGCTTTCATCTTATATTCGCAATATCCAGATTGCAATCTTAGTTTCTTGCTTGTTCTTCGTTTGCTCGCAGGAAACAGACCCTCGTGGTCAGGTTGATCGTGCTCCGGCGTGGTCAATAACCTCTCGGAGTTGGTTTAGCGATTGCTAAGGCGCGACGTCCTCGCACGTTCGTAGTCGGATCGTCAAAGTCGACTTCCACCAAAGCGAAATCCACCATCTCATCGAAAGACGGGACACCTTTGCCTCTATCACGGAGGGAGCTGCAACAACTTGGCTAGCATGGAGATGGTGGAGAAGCTTTCTCTCACCACAAGACCACATCCACATCCTTACTACATCCAATGGTTCAACAACAGCGGCAAGGTTAAGGTAACACGTACTGTTCGTGTGCATTTTAGTATCTCTACATATGCTGATTATGTTGATTGTGATGTGGTACCTATGCAAGCATGTTCCTTATTACTTGGTAGACCATGGCAATTTGATAAAAATTCTGTACACCATGGTAGAAACAATCACTATACCCTTGTTCATAAGGATAAAAATATTACTTTGCTTCCTATGACTCCTGATTCCATTTTGAAAGATGATATTAATAGAGCTAATAAAGCACAACAGGAGAAGAATAAGAGTGAAAATCAGATTGTGGCAAAAGAATTTGAGCAACAAATGAAGCCTAATAATAAACCATCTAGTGTTGCTTCTGAAATTAAATTGAAAAGTGCATGTTTATTTGCCACCAAATCTGATATTGATGAGCTAGATTTCAGCAAATCTGTTTGCTATGCTTTTGTGTGCAAAGAGGCATTATTTTCATTCGAGGACGTGCCTTCCTCTTTGCCTCTTGCTGTCACTAACATTTTGCAGGAGTTCGCTGACGTTTTTCCACAAGACGTGCCACCGGGATTAACGCCTATTCGAGGGATTGAGCATCAGATTGACTTAATTCCCGGTGCTTCACTGCCAAACCGTGCACCATACCGTACCAATCCAGAGGAGACGAAGGAGATTATGCGTCAAGTACAAGAGCTTCTCGACAAAGGTTATATACGCGAATCCCTTAGTCCTTGTGCTGTTCCTATTATTCTAGTGCCGAAAAAGGATGGTACATCACGTATGTGTGTTGATTGTAGAGGCATTAATAATATTACTATTCGTTATCGTCATCCTATTCCTAGGCTAGATGATATGCTTGATGAATTGAGTGGCTCTACAATATTCTCCAAAGTTGATTTGCGTAGTGGCTACCATCAAATTCGTATGAAATTGGGAGATGAATGGAAAACAGCATTTAAAACTAAGTTTGGATTATATGAGTGGTTAATCATGCCTTTTGGGTTAACTAATGCACCTAGTACTTTCATGAGATTAATGAACGAAGTTTTACGTGCTTTCATTGGACGATTTGTGGTAGTTTACTTTGATGACATATTGATTTATAGCAGATCTTTGGAAGAACATTTGGAACATTTACGTGCTGTTTTTATTGCTCTACGTGATGCACGTTTGTTTGGTAACCTTGGGAAGTGCACCTTTTGCACCGACCGAGTATCTTTTCTTGGCTATGTTGTTACTCCACAGGGAATTGAAGTTGATAAAGCCAACATTGAAGCTATTGAGAGTTGGCCGCAGCCCAAAACGGTCACACAAGTGAGGAGTTTTCTTGGCCTCGCTGGATTCTATAGGCGTTTTGTGAGAGATTTCAGCACCATTGCTGCACCTCTCAATGAGCTTACAAAGAAAGATGTGCCTTTTCTTTGGGGTACCGCATAGGAAGAAGCCTTCACGGTATTGAAAGATAATGATGAGGACATCAATACAATTGTTACACCCACAGCCCCTGCTGCTATACATACTGGACCAATTACTAGAGCTCGTGCACGCCAACTAAATTACCAGGTACTTTCGTTTCTTGGTAATGATTCTAATGTTCATGAGAATATGATGCTGCCTAAATTGGATACATTTGTTTTGCTTACAAATGAAGGGCCTAGCTTGGAGAAGGATGAACATTGGAGCAAGAACAAGCATGGAGATGATGGCATGCGCAAGGGGAACAAGAACGGAGTTACAAGTGATGATTTCAGGACTTTGAAGCCACCATAATGGGTGCATGAAGCCTTGGACGAAATATACAAGATGCCACTTCATAAATTTCGTCCCGAGGCTATTTTAGGTGCTGCGTCACCTTATTATTGGGCCAGGCCCATGTAATTTCGAAATACATAAGTATAGGCTATTTTTAGAGTCCGTATGTGTGGGGAAACAAGAGATAGGGTTGATTTCGGACCCCGCCACCAAGGGCCACGAAATTCCCCCCTCTTCCTCCATATATACAACCCTTAGGGCATCGTTTAGACTTTGGGTTTTGTTTAGATTAAAAGTTCGCCATAGCTGCAACTTCGCGTACTTCGTTTGTGTTCAACGACCAGACAAAGGCGTCACAGAACCCCACCTTGATCAATAAAGCTTTCATCTTATATTCGCAATATCCAGATTGCAATCTCAGTTTCTTGCTTGTTCTTCGTTTGCTCGCAGGAAACAGACCCTCGTGGTCAGGTTGATCGTGCTCCGGCGTGGTCAATAACCTCTCGGAGTTGGTTTAGCGATTGCTAAGGCGCGACGTCCTCGCACGTTCGTAGTCGGATCGTCAAAGTCGACTTCCACCAAAGCGATATCCATCATCTCATCGAAAGACGGGACACCTTAGCCTCTATCAAGTGGTATCAGATTTCCAGGTTGCTCGGTGAGATTTTACAGTTTTTCGTAGTTTAGATCGAGTCTGTTCTTCATACCTATAGTCCACTAAAAAGCCACAAAAAAAATTAGGGTTAGTTATATACGAACCAATCTGAGCCTTGCATAATCTTTTTAGGGTTTTGCTTTGTTGAATTTGCGGTTGCATCGTTGTGTCTAGTTGCTGGTCTTAGAGTCTAGTCTTTTAGAGTTTCGAGTTCTGGTCATAAGTTGTCACGCCGCCGCCGCACCATCATCATCGCCCCTGCCATCTACCACCACCGCACCGAATCCGTATCCATATACCACCACCAATCCGTGTCCATATACCACCACCGATCCATATCCATATACTACCACCGCTACCACCACCGCTGCCATATACCACCACCATATATCCACCACCAATCCGAGTTCTTTGCTTATTAGGTTTGTTTTCGGGATCCATCTAGATTCCGATTCGTGTTTCCTTGCCGGAGTAGGTTTCGGAAAAAAAAAGCAGCGCAAAAAAAAAGAACGCAAAAAAAAAGAGCGAAAAAAAAATTCAGAGTGTGCTTTTCCCTTGTTTACGTGCCGCGCCGTGATTTTGTTAGTGTTCTAGGCTCGCGTCTCTAGCACAGTCTAGCCTAGGACCAGCACAGTACCGTCGTTGAGCGTTTATTCAACTTCGCATCTCTGAATTGATTATTGCTGACCCTTTTTGCTACCATATTATAAGCCTTCCCAGCTCCACATACATCTACGCCGTGCGTTTGACTCTCCCTGGTAATCGCTCTATCCAAGCTTTGAGAGTTTTTGACTACAACGGTTGCCGATCACCGCCTGCTGTTGGGTAAGAACTGGTAAGAATTTGAGATTTGCTTGACGGATTTGTGACACCCACCACCACCACTTGTTCGTAGTCTGTAGGATCATATTCTTGTGTGTTTCTATTGCTGCTAACCATGCCAGGATCACAAGCCGACGAGATTGACTGGGAGAATTTATCGAACAAGGAGCTTCATGATAAGTTTCAGCAAATGATGACTGAACAGGTGCAAGATGTGCTGAACAATTTTGAAGAGGCCATGGAGAAGATCACTGGCCTTGAGAAGACGTTCGAAACAAAGCTCGATAACAAGTTTAATGAATTGCTCGCGCGTCTTCCACCACCACCACCCGCTGCACCTAACGCACCTCTCCAACAACAACAACAACGACTACCTCCACGTCGCGAAGCAGACCTCCGCCGAGCAAGTCGTGTTCCTCTTGCGTTTGACCAAACTGTTGGTGCTGCTGTTGATACTTCTGTGGCTCCTGCTGCTGATGCGGAGGAGGATGATTATGTGGGAGATTATGAGGATGAGGTTGATCAAAATCAACACTACGTGCAGCCACCTGTACCACCACCAGCAGGTCGACCTTAGGTATATATTCGTAATGGTAGGCCTGCACCACCACCTCAGGTACGAGATGATGTCCATATTCCTAAACTGAAATTGAATATTCCACCATTTGAGGGTAGATATGTTCCTGATATATATCTTACTTGGGAGTTAGAAACTGAACAACGATTTACATGTTTACAATATCCTGAGGAGAGACGAGTTGCTGCTGCCGTTTGTGCTTTCACTAGTTTTGCATGTGTATGGTGGTCTGAACATTGTAGATTATATCCTATTCCAACTACTTGGGCTGCTTTGAAAACTGCTATGCGTACGCGTTGGGTTCCACCATATTATCAACGTGAATTGCTTCATAAATTGCAGCGTTTAAGACAAGGGAAAAATTCTGTAGAAGAATATTATCAGGAATTACAAACTGGCATGATTAGATGTGGTATTGTTGAGGAGAATGAAGCTATGCTTGCACGTTTTCTGGGTGGATTAAATAGAGAGATTCAGACCATTCTAGACTATAAGGAGTATACTAATATCACTCGTTTATTCCATCTTGCTTGTAAAGCTGAACGTGAAGTGCAGGATCGACAAGCATTGGGGCGAACTAACTTTTCTGCAGGCCGACCTTCATCATGGACACCACGTGCATCTTCTACTTCAACTGCACCAGCACCTCCATCCGGTGCCACCTCCAGCCGTGATACAAGAAAACAGGCACAACCACCATTATCTTCCAAGAGCGCACCTGCGGGTCCTGCACAGCGTTCTTCTTCTTCCATGGCATCAACAGGGAACACAAGTGATATTATTTGTCGTCGTTGTAAGGGAGGAGGTCATTATGCGAGGGAATGCAAATCTCCGCGTGTGATGATTGCTACCGCGGATGGTGGATATGAGTCCGCTAGTGACTATGATGAGGAGACATTGGCTCTTATTACACGTGAAGAACATGGTGGAGATGATTCTGATCATGAGACGCAATACATGGCTCCTGAAGACGCTAACAGGTATAAATGTTTAGTTGCTCAACGTGTTTTGAGTGTGCAGGTCACACAAGCTGAGCAAAATCAGAGGCACAATTTGTTCCATACCAAGGGAGTTGTGAAGGAACGTTCTGTGCGCGTCATAATAGACGGAGGGAGCTGCAACAACTTGGCTAGCATGGAGATGGTGGAGAAGCTTTCTCTCACCACAAGACCACATCCACATCCTTACTACATCCAATGGTTCAACAACAGCAGCAAGGTTAAGGTAACACGTACTGTTCGTGTGCATTTTAGTATCTCTACATATGCTGATTATGTTGATTGTGATGTGGTACCTATGCAAGCATGTTCCTTATTACTTGGTAGACCATGGCAATTTGATAAAAATTCTGTACACCATGGTAGAAACAATCACTATACTCTTGTTCATAAGGATAAAAATATTACTTTGCTTCCTATGACTCCTGATTCCATTTTGAAAGATGATATTAATAGAGCTAATAAAGCACAACAGGAGAAGAATAAGAGTGAAAATCAGATTGTGGCAAAAGAATTTGAGCAACAAATGAAGCCTAATAATAAACCATCTAGTGTTGCTTCTGAAATTCAATTGAAAAGTGCATGTTTATTTGCCACCAAATCTGATATTGATGAGCTAGATTTCAGCAAATCTGTTTGCTATGCTTTTGTGTGCAAAGATGCATTATTTTCATTTGAGGACGTGCCTTCCTCTTTGCCTCCTGCTGTCACTAACATTTTGCAGGAGTTCGCTGACGTTTTTCCACAAGACGTGCCACCGGGATTACCGCCTATTCGAGGGATTGAGCATCAGATTGACTTAATTCCCGGTGCTTCACTGCCAAACCGTGCACCATACCGTACCAATCCAGATGAGACGAAGGAGATTATGCGTCAAGTACAAGAGCTTCTCGACAAAGGTTATATACGCGAATCCCTTAGTCCTTGTGCTGTTCCTATTATTCTAGTGCCGAAAAAGGATGGTACATCACGTATGTGTGTTGATTGTAGAGGCATTAATAATATTACTATTCGTTATCGTCATCCTATTCCTAGGCTAGATGATATGCTTGATGAATTGAGTGGCTCTACAATATTCTCCAAAGTTGATTTGCGTAGTGGCTACCATCAAATTCGTATGAAATTGGGAGATGAATGGAAAACAGCATTTAAAACTAAGTTTGGATTATATGAGTGGTTAGTCATGCCTTTTGGGTTAACTAATGCATCTAGTACTTTCATGAGATTAATGAACGAAGTTTTACGTGCTTTCATTGGACGATTTGTGGTAGTTTACTTTGATGACATATTGATTTATAGCAGATCTTTGGAAGAACATTTGGAACATTTACGTGTTGTTTCTATTGCTCTACGTGATGCACGTTTGTTTGATAACCTTGGGAAGTGCACCTTTTGCACCGACCGAGTATCTTTTCTTGGCTATGTTGTTACTCCACAGGGAATTGAAGTTGACAAAGCCAAGATTGAAGCTATTGAGAGTTGGCCGCAGCCCAAAACGGTCACACAAGTGAGGAGTTTTCTTGGCCTCGCTGGATTCTATAGGCGTTTTGTGAGAGATTTCAGCACCATTGCTGCACCTATCAACGAGCTTACAAAGAAGGATGTGCCTTTTGTTTGGGGTACCGCACAGAAAGAAGCCTTCACGGTATTGAAAGATAAGTTGACACATGCTCCTTTACTCCAACTTCCTGATTTTAATAAGACTTTTGAGCTTGAATGTGATGCTAGTGGAATTGGATTAGGAGGTGTGTTATTACAAGATGGCAAACCTGTTGCATACTTTTCTGAAAAATTGAGTGGGCCTAGTCTGAATTATTCTACTTATGATAAAGAATTATATGCTCTTGTTCGGACTTTAGAAACATGGCAACATTATTTATGGCCCAAAGAATTTGTTATACATTCTGATCATGAATCTTTGAAACATATTAAAATTCAAGCTAAACTGAATCGTAGACATGCTAAATGGGTTGAATTCATTGAGACTTTCCCTTATGTCATTAAACACAAGAAGGGCAAAGAAAATGTTATTGCTGATGCATTGTCTCGTCGCTATACTATGCTTTCACAACTTGACTTCAAAATATTTGGTTTGGAGACCATCAAAGATCAATATGTGCATGATGCTGATTTTAAAGATGTAATGCAGAATTGTAAAGAAGGAAGAATGTGGAACAAGTTTGTCGTTAACGATGGATTTGTGTTTCGTGCTAACAAGCTATGCATTCCAGCTAGCTCCGTTCGTCTTTTGTTGTTGCAGGAGGCGCATGGAGGAGGATTAATGGGACACTTTGGCGTGAAGAAGACGGAGGACGTACTTGCTACACATTTCTTTTGGCCAAAGATGAGACGGGATGTTGAGCGTTTTATTGCTCGATGCACTACATGTCAAAAAGCTAAGTCACGACTCAATCCTCATGGTTTATATATGCCTTTGCCTATACCTTGTGTTCCTTGGGAGGATATATCTATGGACTTTGTTTTAGGTTTACCTCGAACAAAGAAGGGGAGGGATAGCATATTTGTTGTCGTGGATAGATTCTCGAAAATGGCACACTTTATACCATGTCATAAAAGCGATGATGCTGTTAATGTTGCTGATTTGTTCTTTCGTGAAATTATTCGCTTGCATGGTGTGCCAAATACTATTGTTTCAGATCGTGATACTAAATTTCTTAGCCACTTTTGGAGATGTTTATGGGCTAAGTTGGGGACTAAACTGCTTTTTAGTACTACTTGTCACCCCCAAACTGATGGACAAACTGAAGTAGTCAATAGAACGTTGTCTACTATGCTTAGGGCTGTTTTGAAGAATAATAAGAAAATGTGGGAGGAATGCTTGCCTCATATTGAATTTGCTTATAATCGTTCATTGTGTTCTACTACTAAGATGTGCCCTTTTGAAGTTGTGTATGGTTTCCTACCTCGTGCACCTATTGATTTGTTGCCTCTTCCATCTTCGGAGAAGGTTAATTTTGATGCTAAACAACGTGCTGAATTGATTTTAAAAATGCATGAGTTAACTAAGGAAAACATTGAGCGTATGAATGCTAAATATAAACTTGCTGGAGATAAGGGTAGAAAACATGTTGTGTTTGCACCTGGAGATCTTGTTTGGTTACATTTGCGTAAGGATAGATTTCCTGATTTGCGCAAATCAAAGCTAATGCCACGTGCTGATGGTCCCTTTAAGGTGTTAGAGAAAATAAATGATAATGCATATAAACTTGAGCTGCCTGCAGATTTTGGGGTTAGTCCCACTTTTAACATTGCAGATTTGAAGCCTTATTTGGGTGAGGAAGATGAACTTCCGTCGACGACGACTTCATTTCAAGAAGGGGAGGATGATGAGGACATCAATACAATTGTTACACCCACAGCCCCTGCTGCTATACATACTGGACCAATTACTAGAGCTCGTGCACGCCAACTAAATTACCAGGTACTTTCGTTTCTTGGTAATGATTCTAATGTTCATGAGAATATGATGCTGCCTAAATTGGATACATTTGTTTTGCTTACAAATGAAGGGCCTAGCTTGGAGAAGGATGAACATTGGAGCAAGAACAAGCATGGAGATGATGGCATGCGCAAGGGGAACAAGAACGGAGTTACAAGTGATGATTTCAGGACTTTGAAGCCACCATAATGGGTGCATGAAGCCTTGGACGAAATATACAAGATGCCACTTCATAAATTTCGTCCCGAGGCTACTTTAGGTGCTGCGTCACCTTATTATTGGGCCAGGCCCATGTAATTTCGAAATACATAAGTATAGGCTATTTTTAGAGTCCGTATGTGTGGGGAAACAAGAGATAGGGTTGATTTCGGACCCCTCCACCAAGGGCCACGAAATTCCCCCCTCTTCCTCCATATATACAGCCCTTAGGGCATCGTTTAGACTTTGGGTTTTGTTTAGATTAAAAGTTCGATGAGATGATGGATATCGCTTTGGTGGCAGTCGACTTTGACGATCCGACTACGAACGTGCGAGGACGTCGCGCCTTAGCAATCGCTAAACCAACTCCGAGAGGTTATTGACCACGCCGGAGCACGATCAACCTGACCACGAGGGTCTGTTTCCTGCGAGCAAACAAAGAACAAGCAAGAAACTAAGATTGCAATCTGGATATTGCGAATATAAGATGAAAGCTTTATTGATCAAGGTGGGGTTCTGTGACGCCTTTGTCTGGTCGTTGAACACAAACGAAGTGCGCGAAGTTGCAGCTATGGCGAACTTTTAATCTAAACAAAACCCAAAGTCTAAACGATGCCCTAAGGGCTGTATATATGGAGGAAGAGGGGGGGAATTTCGTGGCCCTTGGTGGAGGGGTCCGAAATCAACCCTATCTCTTGTTTCCCCACACATACGGACTCTAAAAATAGCCTATACTTATGTATTTCGAAATTACATGGGCCTGGCCCAATAATAAGGTGACGCAGCACCTAAAATAGCCTCGGGACGAAATTTATGAAGTGGCATCTTGTATATTTCGTCCAAGGCTTCATGCACCCATTATGGTGGCTTCAAAGTCCTGAAATCATCACTTGTAACTCCGTTCTTGTTCCCCTTGCGCATGCCATCATCTCCATGCTTGTTCTTGCTCCAATGTTCATCCTTCTACAAGCTAGGCCCTTCATTTGTAAGCAAAACAAATGTATCCAATTTAGGCAGCATCATATTCTCATGAACATTAGAATCATTACCAAGAAACGAAAGTACCTGGTAATTTAGTTGGCGTGCACGAGCTCTAGTAATTGGTCCAGTATGTATAGCAGCAGGGGCTGTGGGTGTAACAATTGTATTGATGTCCTCATCATCCTCCCCTTCTTGAAATGAAGTCGTCCTCGACGGAAGTTCATCTTCCTCACCCAAATAAGGCTTCAAATCTGCGATGTTAAAAGTGGTACTAACCCCAAAATCTGCAGGCAGCTCAAGTTTATATGCATTATCATTTATTTTCTCTAACACCTTAAAGGGACCATCAGCACGTGGCATTAACTTTGATTTGCGCAAATCAGGAAATCTATCCTTACGCAAATGTAACCAAACAAGATATCCAGGTGCAAACACAACATGTTTTCTACCCTTATCTCCAGCAAGTTTATATTTAGCATTCATGCGCTCAATGTTTTCCTTAGTTAACTCATGCATTTTTAAAATCAATTCAGCACGTTGTTTCGCATCAAAATTAACCTTCTCCGAAGATGGAAGAGGCAACAAATCAATAGGTGCATGAGGTAGGAAACCATACACAACTTGATGAGGACATCAATACAATTGTTACACCCACAGCCCCTGCTGCTATACATACTGGACCAATTACTAGAGCTCGTGCACGCCAACTAAATTACCAGGTACTTTCGTTTCTTGGTAATGATTCTAATGTTCATGAGAATATGATGCTGCCTAAATTGGATACATTTGTTTTGCTTACAAATGAAGGGCCTAGCTTGGAGAAGGATGAACATTGGAGCAAGAACAAGCATGGAGATGATGGCATGCGCAAGGGAAACAAGAACGGAGTTACAAGTGATGATTTCAGGACTTTGAAGCCACCATAATGGGTGCATGAAGCCTTGGACGAAATATACAAGATGCCACTTCATAAATTTCGTCCCGAGGCTATTTTAGGTGCTGCGTCACCTTATTATTGGGCCAGGCCCATGTAATTTCGAAATACATAAGTATAGGCTATTTTTAGTGTCCGTATGTGTGGGGAAACAAGAGATAGGGTTGATTTCGGACCCCTCCACCAAGGGCCACGAAATTCCCCCCTCTTCCTCCATATATACAGCCCTTAGGGCATCGTTTAGACTTTGGGTTTTGTTTAGATTAAAAGTTCGCCATAGCTGCAACTTCGCGTACTTCGTTTGTGTTCAACGACCAGACAAAGGCGTCACAGAACCCCACCTTGATCAATAAAGCTTTCATCTTATATTCGCAATATCCAGATTGCAATCTTAGTTTCTTGCTTGTTCTTCGTTTGCTCGCAGGAAACAGACCCTCGTGGTCAGGTTGATCGTGCTCCGGCGTGGTCAATAACCTCTCGGAGTTGGTTTAGCGATTGCTAAGGCGCGACGTCCTTGCACGTTCGTAGTCGGATCGTCAAAGTCGACTTCCACCAAAGTGAAATCCACCATCTCATCGAAAGATGGGACACCTCCGCCTCTATCACAGTGTCACCAACAACGACATCGAGGGGCTGAAGTGCGCCGGCTACCTCCCGACCAACGTCATCCACCGGGCTCCGAAGGAGGGCCAGGTTGTCTCGATGCCCCGGCCAAGTGAAAGGGTGGTGTTCATCTCCCACTTTATTTGGGGCTGGGTTTCCCGCTCCACCCCTTTATCAGGGGGTTGATATTCTTCCACAGGTTGGATTTTCATGATCTTGGCCCAAACTCCTTCTTGCATATTTCGGCCTTCATTGTTATCTGCGAGGCCTTTCTGTTGGTCCAACCACACTTTGGCTTGTGACTAAAGGTCTCCAACGTCAAGCCCAAGATTGTCGACGGCCAGCAGGCAGACTATGGGGGGGGTGATCAACAAGCTTCCCCGGGTCGAGTGGTCGGAGGGTACCTTCATAGATATCGTCAAGATTTGGCAAAATGAGTGGTTCTATATCACCAAACCACGTGGCACGGGCTGGGCAGCAGCCCCCAAATTTAGGTCCAAACCTCCCACGAGGCTAACTTGGTGGACCAAGAAGGGCCTCGACTAGGGGTCGCCCACGGGGGTGGAGTTGCTGTAGAAACGTGTCTCCATGACGATAAATGCGAAGGCCGAGTTGATCAACGTGGTTCAGGTGATGCTTCACCGCCGCCTCTGGCCTTGCCAGCACCGAGCCGCACCGATATGGTCCTACAAGCCTAAAGACCCTGCCACCGTGCTTCGCTTCTACGGCACCACCCACGACAAGCTGTTGAAGGTGTTGTTCAAGCCCCAAAAAGACTGGCCGACAAGGAAGAAGACATCGGCCTCGATACCGCACACCCTCCTTGAGAGGTAATCTATACCTACTATTAAAGGGAATAGGTATTCTTGGTTTGGTTTAGTCCTTTTCGTTTGGTTTGAGTGCACCTAAGCGATCTGGGCCAGACACTTGTACGTTGATGGGCCTTTTATGGGCTTTTATAGAGACCGTGAATAATAATTAGGTCAAAATAAATCAATATAGTCGGAATTGATCACAAGAACTCCTATCTGGATGTTTTATGTAACAACCAACGACCTATACACCATTCACATTTACTAATCCCAACTCATTCTAAATATATAAGTGGCAGCCCTCGTGTTTAGGGCGAGCTAATTGAAGGAATGACTTGAGGTAAAAAATATAGCATAATTTAAAAAAGATTTGTAGGCTTTAATGTGTTGGGCTACTAAATAAGAAAAGGAATAATTTGATTCCCGACTAAAACGGGTGAGGACGTCATGGTAACTAAAGGAAGAATTTTACTTAAATGGAATCAATGGAAGATTATGCCTGGCAAAGAAAATATAACACGGCTAAATTGCATCGTATTTTTTATGTTCATTTTATAGAAGGATGTTATGAGACATTATGCTTGAACAAAACATCATTTTTTTCCGTTGCAACGCACGGGCATATGTGCTAGTACAGTTTTATTCTTTATGTTTGGATTTTTGCCTTTTAATATGGAACTTGACTCTTTCTTCCATGCATTCGCAAAGCTGGATAGAGAAAGCCGTGCGGATCGACTACGCGGATCCGCTGCCTGAGGGCCCCACGATGGCCCCACTGGAGGAGGTGTCAACCGTGGCGTTGTACAAGGCCTCGAAGAAGAAGGAGAAGAAGAAGACCGAGAAGAGGGAGGCCCGAGAAGGCCTCCGCCCAAGGGGACCTCCAGACACCTAGTCTGGGGAAACCCAAGCCCCCTCAGCTCATGAGGGGGAACATGAAGATGACGGGGAGGAGAGCGACTCCTCCTGAACAAGAAAGAGGGTGGCATCAGATGATGCAGAGGAGGATTTGCCTCCTCCTGGCCTGAAGAAGCAATGCAGGGCCAAGGTGGCAGTGTCCAAGGACAGCTCGAACTCCGCAGAGGAGTCTGAGGCTTCCGAATAGGTTCCCCGTAGGAACCCTAGGGTAAAGACTCCGCCCAAAGGTATGAATCTGAAGACTCTCTGTGCGTTTACCTTAAGGTTCATTACTAACCACATGCATGTTTTTCACATTGCATCCCGCCGCGTGACCTCCCGCTGATCGGCTCTCGGAGGGGGACTCTCTGCCAGTCGAGTTAGCGGAGAGCGGGACCGTGTCACACTCTACGCCTCCTCCTATCATCGAGGAGACCGAGGAGGTGCTGTCCCGAAAGACCCCTCCCGACCGGACACAGTGGGCGGGGGTGATAATATTATGACCGAGGCCAACACCTCGGCCGCCGAAGACCAGGAGGGGGATCCCTTCTGGCAAACAAAGAGGGAGAGCTCAATCAATCCGATCTCTCCCCGAAGACGGTTCCGGAGCCCCTGAGGCCCCCGGAGTCGTCCATTCCGCCCTCCACTAAAGGGGAGCCGGGGCCCCACCACCAACACCATCCGCCATAGAGCGGGTCGTAGCTGGGTGGCCGGACGTGATGGAGGAGGATTTTAATGGCTCTTCCATCGTCGCAGAACACCATGCCCTAATGGGCGTGGTTTTATAAAGTATTCGATCCATGAACAGTGGACTGAAGGAAGCTTTTGACGGCCTCCTGACGGGCTTCGAGGTAAGCCATGTAATATCCTTTCTATAAAGAGAATTTCTTATGAAAGGTCATGCAATCCTCATATATAGCATCCCCCGAGCCCTGGGTGAGCTTGAAAAACTCAAACGAGGATTAAATAGTCAAAAAATTCCGGTGATAGCAAAAAGTGAATCATAGCCCCCGAGACTCTGGCAGGGTTGGAAAAACCTAGCACAGGATCGAAAATTGACAGGTCGGGAGTCTGATGTGTGTATGTTATTGCGCAGGCCTCATCTTCGGCGGCGGCTACCAGTGCCGCAGAGTTGGCCGAGGTGAATCGGAAGCTTAGGAGCTCCGATGAGGAGCTCGACCTTCTCAACAAGCATTTCAATGAAGTGCAAGGTTGGTCCAGACTAGAGTTGTTTAATAGTTTGGTTTGCCTTATTTGGCAAAGTATTCGAGGTTAACCCTAAGCAAGGAGTGCTTTATTATGACTACAACTGTCTTCACGAAGGTTGAGAACAAGGCTAAGCTGAAGAAGGTGAAGGAGGAGGCCGCCGAACAGAAGGCAACGGTCGAGCGAGCGACCGCCAAACTATTGACAGTGAAGACCATCAGTGATAAGCACGAGGCCCGAGTGGCCGAGGTGCAGCAGGAGCTCAAGGATGCCATCACTAAATGTGAGGACCTTGAGCTGAAAAGTAAGGGTCAAGGCACTAAGATGTTCTCAATGAAGCTGGAGATCCAGGAGGCGAGGACAGAAACGTGAGGCACCCGAGAAGAACTCTGCCAGGTGAAGCTTATTGCAGATGGTAAGCCATACTTACTGCAAAGTTTCTTTAGCGGTCACAGGTTCGCTTTGCTCACGTGAGTGTGGTGTTCCTCAGGCGCGTTTGCGGATCTTCCGAGGAGTGCAACAGATGTGGCAGACATTTTGCATCTCAGGAGGGCGATGTCAAGCCAGGCGCCCGAGCACCCTTCCCTCATGAGCAATCAAATGAAGAAGCTGATGGAGTTGCACCAGATGGCAAAGTCGGCCATGAAGGACCTCCGTGTTCGACTATGGCCTTCAAAGCCATTGCCGAGTAGCTACTTTGGCTTAGTGCAGAAGTTGTGCGACGCCGCGTCCTGGATTGACGTCTTGAAGCGATTAGTATGCATCGAGGGAGCTCGGATGGCCTTCGCGAAGACCATGGTGCACTGGCCGAAGATCAAGCTGACCGAGATGGCCAGTGGACCGCCGCCCCTTGGAAAGGAGCATGGGTGCCCCGAGTAGTATTTTCCCATGGTAATGGATGGTGCTCGGGCGATAGAGGCTCAATGCTCAAAGGATGTAATTTATGAGTGAGTGTGCTATCATGTATCAAATGATAGTTGAACTTTTGTGCTCTACAATGCGGTTGCTTTGTATGGTGTATCATACGTTGTCTGTTTTTGTTTATTTTGAATCATGTGTGGTCGTTTTAATCTGAAAGTTACCAGTCATTGGCTTTGGCCCCTTTATAGATGCTACAAGGGGTGTTTCGACCTCCACACTGTGACCCTTAGCCGACGTCTCGGTTCCCAGAGGTAGTAGTATGTGAGGGAAATGAGGCAATTAGACTATGCGGTTTTAGTGCTTTCACTTAGCCATAGGAGCTTCACTGCGGGGGCTAGTGACTAGCCCCTAGTATTTTGTGATGTTCGGATGAGCCGAGGTATATACCTTCATCACTTGGTTTGTGTGAAGACAAACCCTTCGTATAACACGATGTAACCTCCATCGATTTGTAGTTTAACACTTGTTGTTGGATCGCCGACCAGTTCTCGCCCGTTATGACAGTCAGTTTTCAGTTTTCTACACTGAGGTACTTAACCAGACGAGCAGGAAGTACAATCATCGCAGTGGTTCTCCCTTTACCCTCCTAACCGAACATGCGGAACGTAAGAGGGCAAACACAGGAGCCGGACAACCCAACTATTGACCCAAGACATAATTCGGAACCGATTCATATAATGCAATATCCAAGACACCGAGCACATGAGATATAAACTAGTGCCGGGGTGATGCTTGGGGCGAGTTTTATAATCAAGCCCCCGGTCTATTAGCCGATCACATCTAAAGAAAATATGTACCGAACTAGTTTGTTTCAGGGTCGGAGAGTGGAAAACGTTATGCAACATAAATAACTACAAGGGGACCATGAAGAATGATCTTTATTTCTGATGAACTCCTGACATCAAACCGTACAATCTGAACTGCCGAAGCAACTATTACAGATACTTTGTTTAAAAATAAATTTTACGGAGGAAAGGTTTACACAGGGCCTTTATGCGTGGTTTGACATCCCTACTGTGCCCTGCTGAACGTCTGCGCCTTTGCTCTTGGGGGGGGGGGAACTCCTAGGATGGAGATCAGATGACGGGCCCTTGAGAGAGGGTCTTGAGAAGTCACGACAACGTATTATCTTGATGCCGGATATGTCCTAGATGGTACCTACTTTTGTCCGAAGACGTGTTTGACCATAGCTCGGTTTAGCCGAACACTTGGCTCTTGGATGGTTAGTCCCCAGAGCTGCCCATGGTATTTTAAGCGCAAAGTTGTGCATATGAGGCACGTATTGTGCAGCTGGGGTGGGCATGCTATGGGTGTGCATCCCTATTTACGTTGAGCGTAGGGAGGCTCCGGGAGCCGAGATAGGGCTCAGGCCCATTTGCTTGCCTCTCGCGCCTTGGCAGCGGGCTGGTAGTTCGTCCCCTCGTTCCATTTTGGACTTCGGCTGCCAAAGACGTTGTATGCTCCTCGATCTTGTAACACCCATGATGCAGCTATATCTCCCATGTGTCGAGGCACGACTTAGAGGCATAACCGCATGGTGGTTTAGTCGCAAGTGGGGTAATCTTCACACAATCCCATGTACTGAATAAGAAAGGGATAAAGAGTTGGCTTACAATCGCCACTTCACACAAATAACAAGTTAAACATACATCATCCAGAATACAATCAAGGTCTGACTACGGAACCAAAATAAAGAAGACAACCCCAAATGCTAGATCCCCGATCGCCTCAACTAGGCTCCACTACTATCAACCGGAAAAGACACATAACAAAGACCAAGATCTTCATCGAGCTCCCACTTGAGCTCGGTTGTGTCACCTGCACTGGTATCATTCGCAAATTGGAAGTATCCATGAGTCACGAGGACTCAACAATCTCACACCCGCGAGATCAAGACTATTTAAGCTTATGGGTAGGATAGAGTAATGAGGTGGAGCTGCAGCAAGCACTAAGCAAATATGGTGGCTAACATACGCGAATAAGAGCGAGAAGAGAAGCAAAGCAACGGTCATGAAGCTAGAAGTGATCAAGAAGTGATCCTGAAACTACTTACACACAACCATAACACAAGAACCATGTTCAGTTCCCGGACTTCGCCGAAAAGAGACCATCACGGCTAGACACGCGGTTGATGCATTTTAATTAAGTCAAGTGTCAAGTTCTCTACAACCGGACATTAACAAATTCCCATCTGCCACATAACCGTGGGCATGGCTCTCGAAAGTTTATACCCTGCAGGGGTGTCCCAACTTAGCCCATCACAAGCTCTCATGGTCAACGAAGGATATTCCTTCTTCGGAAAGACCCGATCAATCTCGGAATCCCGGTTACAAGACATTTCGACAATGGTAAAACAAGACCAGCATAGCCACCTGATGTGCCGACAATCCCGATAGGAGTCACACGTATCTCGTTCTTAGGGCAACACCGGATGAGACAGGCTACGAGTAAAACCAACCCTTGAGTTTCCCCGAGGTGGCCTCGCAGGCGGCTCGGTTCGGACCAACACTTAGAGAAGCATTGGCCCGAGGGGGGGATTAAAATAAAGATGACCCTCGGGTTGGCCGACCCAAGGGAAGGGTAATAGGTTGTTAGGAAAATGTAAAACCAAGGTTGGGCCTTGCTGGAGGAGTTTTATTCAAAGCGAACTGTCAAGGGGTTCCCATAACACCCAACCGCGTAAGGAACGCAAAATCAAGGAACATAACACCGGTATGACGGAAACTAAGGCGGCAAGAGTGGAACAAAACACCAGGCATAAGGCTGAGCCTTCCACCCTTTACCAAGTATATGGATGCATTAATTAAAATAAGAGATATTGTGATATCCCAACATACCCATGTCCCAACATGGAACAAACTTCAACTTCACCTGCAACTAGCAACGCTATAAGAGGGGCCGGGCAAAAGCGGTAACATAGCCAAACAACGGTTTGCTAGGATGGTGGGTTAGAGGCTTGACATGGCAATATGGGAGGCATGATATAACCAGTGGTAGGTAGCGCGACATAGCGATAGAGCGAACAACTAGCAAGCAAAGATAGAAGTGATATCGAGGGTATGGTCATCTTGCCTGAGATCCCGCAAGGAAGAAGAACGAGTCCACGAAGAAGACAAACAAACGTAGTCGAACGGATCCTCACAACTCCGGAACGAAACCGAAGCTAACGAGAGAAGCAACCCAGAAAGAAGCAAGCAACATAGTAAACAACCATCACATAAACATGGCATGATGCACAACCAAGTATGATGCATCTCCGATTTAATGAAACATGGCATGGCAAAGTGCACAAACAACACTACAAGTTAAGCGGAGCTCAATATGCAACGAGTTGCATATTGACGAAACACCACATGACTTATTTAGTTCTCTCTCGTTTTTGTACCCAACAATATTAAATGTTGTTAAACATGGCAAGAGGTGAAGCATATGAAAACTACACATTTAAGAAAGTTTAAATGACGCCGGAAACAGCAACAATTCCGGAAAATCCTCATATGCACATTTCGAATTAGCTACTATTCTGCCCTAAACATAATTTTAGAATTGTTAAGCATGCAAAGTAAGTACACCATGTTAATCTATGCATTTTTCTGCCCCATTTACATATGAAGTTTATTAAATTCGGAGCTACGGTTAATTAGTTATGAAATAAAGCATTTTAACATGGCATTTAAGCAAATTAATGCAAACATCAGTTTAAACATTTTAAACATAGATGAAAGTGACATATTATGAAACTAGACAAAATTCTAAGCATATTACATATAAAGTTTAATTAATTCCGATGCACGTTAGTGAGATATGATATGCATGAACATGAGAGGTTTTCTGTAAAACTGTCGTTCTCTGGATAATAGACAAATTCGCAGGCAGGAAAAAACCTAAACGGGCCGAAACAGAGGCTGGCCCAACATGCACAGGAGGCGGCTGCTCACATTGGGCCAGCAGGCCGAAGGGGAAGAAGAGTGGTGGGCCGGCGGATCTGGGCCGCGGGGATGCAGCCCACGCGGACGCGGTCAATGGTGATGGCCGAGGTGTCGAGGCAGAGGCGCCATCCTGCTCTGCCCAAACTGCTGCTGCTCGATGCAGCAAAGGAGACCCACGGCTGGAGGGGACTTGGCGCGGCGGGACTTGGCACAGTGACGGGAACCTGCCAGATCCGACGAGGAGTCGAACGAGGAGGTCGGGGAAGAGTCGATGCTCAGTGCGGGGCTGCCGGACCTGGTGCCGCGGAGGTCACAGGCGAGGCGGAGGAAGGCGGGGCGCGGAGCTCTAGCTGCGCGTCCATGGTGATGTAGAGGACAACAAGGATGACGTAGGGCGGCGGGGTCGAGGAAAACCGGCGAGGAAATCGGAACTGGTCGAGGACGACGACGTCCAGGCGTGGGAGGCGAGGATGGCTGACGCAAACTCCTCGGGGGCTCCCTGTGCAGAGAACGAGAGAGACTTAAGGCAGGGAGCTAGAGAGCCAAGAGAAACAAACGATAGGAGAGGGAGAAGAAGCATGGTAGCGGGGCACTCATCTCCGGCAACGGCAGCGCTCCAAAAGACGGCGGTGGCGCTCGTGGCTCCAGCGTGGAGGCCTCGGGCTCCTCTCGAGCGGGCACGCAGCTGACTGCTGGTGGTTGTGGGAGCTCAGGGGGCTCTCCTGGCCGTTAGATGCATGATCCAGCGGTCATGATTGATAGGAGGGGTTGGATCTAGTTTGGTGGATCAGGGAAAACGAGATAGGAAGGCTGGCTGCGTGTGGGTTGGCTCGGGCGGGATCCCGAGGAAGATGCTGCTGTCGGCGGCGCGAGGGACAAGCTGCCTAGAATTTAGAGTTTGTCTAGAAATGGACAAAGGGGGGACTATATATAGCAATACAGATCAGTTTAGGGCGATTAGGTCCCTCCGATCGTAATCGGGCGGTCCGAGATAATTAGGTTAGGAGAGTCCAACGAGAAACCGATGATAGTTTATAGATGTTTGGGGATGATCCGAACCCAACGACGACGACTGTCCGGGTTGGGTTCGAGGGAGTTTCGGGCGTGCGCGAGGGGTCGATGCACTGTGGAAAGAGGGGTTAGGCGAACGAGGTCAAGTGTGTGGTTGGACTGAGAAGAGAGAGGAGGAATGCAACCCGGCGACCGTTTCCAGAGACCGGAAACGTCCGAAGTTAGACCGGCTATAATGCCTCTATAGTTAACCATTGGGGCGTCAAACGGACTCTGAATGCGATGAAACTTGGCAGGCGACCTACTAACAACATAAAAACACCGCACGCCAACTTTCATGCCATTCCGAGAACATTTTAATGCCACTTATAAAATAATATTTCGGAGGTGCCGCGGGCGCGTGCAAGTGTGTCTGGGCTCAGAATGGACAACGGACAGAACTGGGGGAACCCGGACGGATGCAAGTTTTGAAAACATGATGATGCAATGCACATGATGACATGGCAATAGCGCGCATAACTGGAAGACACCTAGCGCAACGATCTCGGGGTGTTACAACACTCCACCACTACAAGAGGATCTCGTCCCAAGATCTAGGGATGGCACCGGAGAGAAGCGGAAGAGGAAGAGAAGAGGTAAAACTAAGTTGCTTCTTTGACAAATAAGTGAAACCATAGAACCTTGCGAGGTTGAACAAATTGAAAGAAAAAATACAACGAAGATGAGCAAAGTTGAAAACACTCCGTTAGAAAAGAGGAACAAGGAACCTTACTAGAACCTTGTAGGTTGAAAGACATAAGAGAAGGGTTGCAATGGACAGGAAGTACATGCAAGCACTCCGGTTGAAACGAGATGTACAAGGAACGATAAAGATCAATTACGACAATACTCCGGTTGGAAATGGAAGGCAGTAATATGAACTTGTCCAAATGAAAGCACTTGGATGAGAGTCCGGTTAGAAGAGGAATGATAGACACAACACTCTGATTAAAACAAGATAGAGAAGGAAAACTTGATAAGTTGAAAAGAACTCGAAAAGAGGACACAAAACCTCGATTAAGTTGATAAGCAGGGAGAGAATATGATCTTTGACAAAAAATGGGATGATGAGTCGAAGCGTGCAACATCACAATGCCTCCGGAACGAAGAATAGAAGATAGATCGTTGGAATAAGAGAATGGAGAAGGAAATGACAACTTCTCCCACAATTGAATTTGAAAAGCATCCTTGCAAAGAAGGATTGAACAGAGTTGTTGGAAAATCAACAACGAAAAGAACAAGCTTGTTGTGGGCTTATGGAAAACAACTCAAAATTAAGGTGAAATTCTGCCACCAACGAAAACAGTACATTGGATTGATATGAAGAAGGAGACGAGAAACTTATTTCACCGGGAGGATAAATAAAGAACTTAGGTCATTTATGAGCACCATAAGTAGCAACAATCCTTAGGGAAAGCTTTAGGTGAAATATAACCCAAGATAATCCCAATGAAGAGATTGATGGGTTTAAGACACCTCACTCCTGACAACTTGTCAATCATGAAACATGAAGAAAATTGTCAAAATGACATAACACCACCTCAAAAGATAAGATAGAAAGAATCGCACATCGAAATGCAAGATGAAGAATGCTTGAACTCCTCAAAACAAGACATGTGTTGAGCACCCTGTTTATTTGAGAGTATAGCTTGGCGGATCATAAATTCAAGAGAAATCTTAAAGAACGAGTGGAGAATGAAAGAAATCCTTGATGAGCCACCATGTTGAACCTGCATGAAGAACTCCAGTAAACAAAAGGATGATAAAAATAAAGAGAAGTTAAAAACACAAGGTATAACCGAGAAAACTTGGAGCTCCGGAAAAGAAAGATGAACAATTGAAACCGAGAATTTTTGATGAACCTCCGGAATAAGGATTTGAATTCACTCGATGAAACAAAAAAAGAATTACATTATGCTTATCCTTCATCAACTTAAATTGATGACCAGCAATGGATCTGACATACTACTTATTCTCATAGAAAGGATTAAGAGAGATATATCGCAAACTTGGGAATGTCTCAGCGAACCACCGGTAGGATTTGGGAAGAATGAATGAATGAATTGATATGAAAACAAAGGAATAGGAATCTTGAACGAACCACCGTAAGAATTGAAAATGAAAGTAGCAAAGGCACAATTCACCGAGAAGAATTTGAAAACGAAAGAAGATACTTGAGGTGATTTAGATACATGAGAACGAAGAGATCATGAATTGATTAGCGAATACTTGAATGATGCACCGGGAAGATTTGGAGAACGAGAGCTGAAAGCTGGAATGAATAATTCTGAGATGACGGCTCCGGAGAATCAAACTGAAAAGACTCCTGAATTGCTCCGGATGGGTGAAAAGAATTCTCAAATCGAAAACAATTATGAGAGGATGGCAGCAAGCTTGAACTACGCATCTCTGAGAGAACGGATAAGATTTGGAGGAAAAACTCTTCTTCGGTCTTCAAATGTTGAGAATGACGATGAGAAACACCACCATGAATTGTTGAGATACTCTGGGATGAAAAATTAGAAATGTTGAACCAACGATGAAAAGATTTTGAAAGATCTTGGAGAAAGACATTTGACTGATGACAATTCATTCTTACGTCAAACTTTGAAATGAATTTGAAAATAACTCCGGAAAATTAGAAGAGTCAGGTAAGATCCTGGGAAAAGACCTGTGGGTTAGGGCCCACTCAAGAAAAACATCGTTGAAATGATTTAAAAGAGAGATTGCACCGGTTGAATTAAATGGCTTGAATGAGATAACAACCTCGAAATAACTTGAATGGATCGAGAATGGAAACGTGAATCTTCTGAGATATCTTCGGCACTCCGGAACAATTGAATAGCGAGAAGTGGATGATTAAGAGGTGCACCGGCATGAGAAAACGTTTGAAACAAGGAAAATATATGGTCGACAAAGCTTGAATTTAATCCATCGGAGAAGAAAAGAGAACGAAGAATAATAAACTTGGAGCTCCGTTAGTATCTTTCTGAGAATCACCGGATAAGAACATTGAAAGAAAAGAATGAAGAGACTTCACATCCATAAGATGGATACTTGATTAAGAAATCTGAGTCCTTGAAGAAAAGGGGTGGGAGGGCGAGAAAAACAAAGACAACTTGGGGACGGATGAAACGAACAACGTTGGGAAAACTATGGGGTGATCTTGCGAATGGGGAGAATGATGGGATCATCTCAAAGAGAAGCACACCGGTTGGAAATAGAATTGGGATGACAATCTTGACAAAGAAGGATTAGTATTCACATAGGAATATGAGAACACCGCTTAGGAAAGGTATGTAATCCACACTTGACATTGAAGCAACTCGAATACCACAGACCAAAACAAAACAAAGGATTGGCTTGCAAAATAAACCGGAAACAAACATATGATAGAGATTTACCCAATCCCATATCATGCATTTGTCCAAAAGATATTCTAGGAGCTACTTGAATTCCCACCTATAAACTCTAGAAACTTTCTGGTTATGCAATCAGGTGTTGGGGATACAGGGGAAGCATAATATCTCACCCAAACTAACAATCCCTACATCCAGCTGTATCCATCCATCAACACATAACCAAGAAACCTGCGGAAATAGTGTACCTCAACCTTCGAAAAGCATCCGTTATACGAGTTATGGCAATACTCCTGAACTCCCGCCCCAGTACTGGGTGGCGTCGAGGTTATCTCACCAACAACTACATAAAAGAGATTTTCTATGTCGGTGAACTCAGGTATTCCAGAACTGCAACGATAAAATTGTGACGACAACACCTCGGAGCTCAATTCCCCGGGAGACTGCCACAACCCCTAAATGTCAGGAGGCACCAAGAACAATGTTCTCGTCACAAGACTATCGGAACGATTCCAAGATACCCGCGTGATCCTAATTTTTTTCGTGAAATTTGAGGAGAGGAGAGTCAAAACATCTACGTCAGGAGACCTCACCAAAGCGACGAAGGGACTGAGGAGTAAAAAGAATCCTACTCTCCGATATATATAATCCTAAGACTCAAAACATTTTGTTCCAGACTCAACAACGTCAGTGATTCGATCAAGCAGGGGGCTCCTAAGTCGGGGATGGCTCTGATACCAACTTGTAACACCCACGATGCGGCTATATCTCCCACGTGTTGAGGCACGACTTAGAGGCATAACTGTATGGTGGTTTAGTCGCAAGTGGGTAATCTTCACACAATCCCATGTACTGAATAAGAAAAGGATAAAGAGCTGGCTTACAATCGCCACTTCACACAAATAACAAGTTAAACATACATCATCCAGAATACAATCAAGGTCCGACTACGGAACCAAAATAAAGAAGACAACCCCAAATGCTAGATCCCCGATCGCCCCAACTGGGCTCCACTACTGATCAACCGGAAAAGACACATAACAAAGACCAAGATCTTCATCGAGCTCCCACTTGAGCTTGGTTGCGTCACCTACACTGGTATCATCGGCACCTGCAACTGTTTGGAAGTATCCGTGAGTCACAAGGACTCAGCAATGTCACACCCACAAGATCAAGACTATTTAAGCTTATGGGTAGGATAGGGTAATGAGGTGGAGCTGCAGCAAGCACTAAGAAAATATGGTGGCTAACATATGCAAAAAAGAGCGAGGAGAGAAGCAACGCAACGGTCATGAAGCTAGAAGTGATCAAGAAGTGATCCTGAAACTACTTACGCACAACCATAACACAAGAACCGTGTTCACTTCCCGGACTCTGCCGAAAAGAGACCATCACGGCTACACACGCAGTTGATGCATTTTAATTAAGTCAAGTGTCAAGTTCTCTACAACTGGACATTAACAAATTCCCAACTACCACATAACCGCGGGCACGGCTCTCGAAAGTTTATACCCTGCAAGGGTGTCCCAACTTAGCCCATCACAAGCTCTCACGGTAAACGAAGGATATTCCTTCTCCCGGAAAGACCCGATCAGTCTAGGAATCCCGGTTACAAGACATTTCGACAATGGTAAAACAAGACCAGCAAAGCCACCTGATGTGCCAACAATCCCGATAGGAGTCGCATGTATCTCGTTCTCAGGGAAACACCAGATGAGACAGGCTATGAGTAAAACCAGCCCTCGAGTTTCCCCGAGGTGGCCCCGCAGACGTCTCGGTTCGGACCAACACTTAGAGAAGCACTGCCCGGGGGGGTTAAAATAAAGATGACCCTCGGGTTGGCCGACCCAAGGGAGGGTAATTGTAGGATCGAAAGTATGTCTAGAGGGGGGGTGATTAGACTACTTGACCAAATAAAAATCTAGCCTTTTCCTAATTTTAGTTCTTGGCAGATTTTAGCAACTTTGAACAAGTCAAGCAATCTTAACACAATTCAAGCAAGCATGCAAAGAGTATATGAGCGGCGGAAAGTAAAGCTTGTAACTTGCAAGAATGTAAAGGGAAGGGTTTGGAGGATTCAAACGCAATTGGCGACACTGATGTTTTTGTCGTGGTTCCGATAGAAGGATTGCAACATGAGGATGAACAGGACGAAGATTTTGCTCTTGCTGATCATTGTCATCGTTAGAAGGATTGTCTTCAGGCTGAGTATTGTCTTCAGGTTGATCAGGTGCAGAGATAATGAGTTCCTCTTCGAGCCGTGCTTCAGACGGTATGATTTCTCCAGTTCCCATAAGCTTGATGGATTCACTAGATGGAACTTCATCTAGCACATTTGGCAGGTGCTCTCTTTGCGAGCCGTTAGTCTCATCGAACCGCACATCCACAGTTTCAACCACTTTATAGTGAAAGAGGTTGAAGACTCTATAGGAGTGCGAACCCTTTCCGTAACCAAGCATAAAACCTTCATGTGCTTTCGGTGCAAATTTTGAAGTGTGATGTGGATCCTTGATCCAGCACCTGGCACCAAATACTCTGAAGTAACTGACATTTGGCTTCTTACCAGTGAGGAGCTCATAGGATGTTTTGTTCAGAAGCTTGTGAAGATAAACACGGTTGATGACATTGCATGCAGTATCAATGGCTTCAGGCCAGAACTTTCTTGGAGTCTTGTATTCATCGAGCATCGTCCGGGCCATCTCAATGAGTGTTCTGTTCTTGCGTTCCACGATGCCATTCTGCTGCGGCATGTACAGAGCTGAGAACTCATGAGTGATGCCCAAAGTATCAAGATAAGTGTCGAGGCCGGTGTTCTTGAATTCAGTGCCATTTTCACTTCTGATGTGCTTGATCTTGACGCCATAGTTGTTCATGGCTCGATTGGCGAAGCGTCTGAAGACATCCTGCACTTCAGTCTTATAGAGGATTATATGCACCCATGTATATCTTGAATAATCATCAACAATGACGAAGCCATAGAGACAAGCAGTAGTGGTAAGAGTTGAGTAGTGAGTGGGACCGAAGAGGTCCATGTGTAGCAGTTCGAAGGGTTGAGTCGTTGTCATGATTGTCTTCGAGGGATGCTTGGCCCTCATCATCTTTCCTGCTTTGCAGGCACCGCATAAGTGATCCTTCTTGAACTTGACGCCCTTGATGCCTATGACGTGCTTCTTCTTTGCAAGAGTATGCAAGTTCCTCATGCCAGCATGCCCTAGCCTCCGATGCCAGAGCCAACATTCTGAAGCTTTTGCAAGAAGACATACAGCAAGCTGTGGTCCTGCTGAAAAATCTACCATGTACAAATCATCTTTCCGATACCCTTCAAAGACTAGAGACTTGTCAGATTCCATTAGAACAAGGCAACAATATTTTCCAAACATCACAATCATATTTAAATTGCAAAGCATTGAGACAGACATTAAGTTGAAACCAAGGGATTCAACAAGCATCACTTTATCCATGTGCTGATCCCTTGAGATTGCAACTCTACCTAGACCCAATACCTTGCTTTTACCAGTATCAGCAAATGTGATGTGACTCTTGTCAGATGGACGTAAGGTTGAGTCCATGAGAAGACTTTGCTTGCTAGTCATGTGATTAGTACATCCACTATCAATAATCCATTCTGAAGCAGCTAGTGTCATACCCTTGGCACCGCGTGCCATGAAGCAGTAGGTGGGAGCGGAGTTGTCCTTGTCATTAGCATCAACGTCGGTGACGAAGTCATTGTCTTCAATGTTGAAGATGGACTTGGCAACGTAGGCTGTAGCCAGACTTGCAACGCCAGAATCGGACTGCTCCTCAGACTCCAACTCAGCCTCCTCAGAAGCAGACTCCTCCTCTGAATCCATTTCCTTGCCGACAAACGCACGGGCCTTGCCAGATGAGCTCTTCTTGTGTGATGAAGACTTTGAGGAAGACTTGGAAGAAGACTTTGAGTATTTCTTCTTTTTCTTGTCGTTAGAATCATATTCCTTGCTCTTCTTCTTCTTCTTCTTCTTCTTCTTCTTCTTCTTCTTCTTCTTCTTCTTCTTCTTCTTCTTCTTCTTCTTCTTCTTCTTCTTCTTCTTCTTCTTCTTCTTCTTCTTCTTCTTCTTCTTCTTCTTCTTCTTCTTCTTCTTCTTCTTCTTCTTCTTCTTCTTCTTCTTCTTCTTCTTCTTCTTCTTCTTCTTCTTCTTCTTCTTCTTCTTCTTCTTCTTCTTCTTCTTGTTCTCATTGTCCCACTGCGGACACTCAGAGATGTAGTGACCAGGTTTCTTGCACTTGTGGCATGTTCTCTTCTTGTAGTCATGAGCATAAGCTTCATCATTCCTCGAGCTGGATCGTGAGGACTTTCTGAAGCCTTTCTTCTTGGTGAATTTCTAGAACTTCTTCACAAGCATAGAAAGCTCCTTTCCAATGTCTTCAAGATCATCAGAACTGTAGTCAGATTCTTCTTCAGATGAGGAAACAACTTTTGCCTTCAAAGCACGAGTTCGCCCATAGTTGGGACCGTAGATGTCTCTTTTCTCAGAAAGCTGAAACTCATGTGTGTTGAGCCTTTCAAGTATGTCAGACGGATCGAGTGTCTTGAAGTCAGGGCGTTCTTGAATCATCAGGGCTAGGGTGTCAAACGAGCTGTCAAGTGATCTCAGGAGTGTCTTGACGACTTCATGCTTGGTGATCTCAGTAGCGCCGAGAGCTTGAAGCTCATTTGTGATGTCAGCGAGTCAATCAAACGTGAGCTGAACATTCTCATTGTCGTTTCTCTTGAAGCGGTTGAAGATGTTGCGAAGGACACTGATTCTTTGATCTCTTTGGGTTGAGACGCCTTCGTTGACCTTGGAGAGCCAGTCCCAGACTAGCTTGGATGTTTCCAAAGCACTCACATGGCCATACTGTCCTTTGGTCAAATGACCATAGATGATATTCTCGGCAGTGGAATCCAGTTGAACGAACTTCTTGACATCAGCAGCGGTGACACCTTCACCAGCCTTGGGGACGCCATTCTTGACTACATACCAGAGGTCGACATCAATGGCTTCCAGATGCATGCACGTCTTATTCTTTCAGTAGGGATATTCAGTTCCATCGAAGACTGGGCACGCAACGGAGACTTTGATTATCCCTGCAGTCGACATAGCTAAAACTCTAGGTGGTTAAACCGAATCACAGAGAACAAGGGAGTACCTTGCTCTGATGCCAATTGAAAATGC
>NC_041390.1:289711894-289765812 GCF_002162155.2 Triticum dicoccoides
TAGGCGATTTTTATGAAGGTCTTCAAAACATGGAAGTTTTGAAGATAGACGATAGAAATGAACCTATTAACATGCAGGGGAAGGTAGACTACACTAGCCAAGCCATAGTCAAGTATTCAATGAAGTGAAAGCACAAAGACTAATAACAGCTAGGCAGTATGGATCAGGATGGAAGATAGTATGAAGCCAATCAGAACAAGCAGTCACACAGTGAAGACAAATAGATAATGCAAACAGGTAATGACTTCACAAGGACCAATCTGCAAATAAGGAGATGGGAAGGATAGAACCAGTGGCTCGTTGAAGACAATGATTTGTTGGACCAGTTCCAGTTGCTGTGACAACTGTACGTCTGGTTAGGGAGGTTGAGATTCAACTCAGAAGACTGCGTCTTCACCTTATTCCCCTTGAGCTAAGGACACCCAGTCCTCGCCCAATTACTCTGGTAAGTCTTCAAGGTAGACTTCCAAACCTTCACAGACTTCGTTCACCGGTGATCCACAATGACTCTTGGATGCTCAGAACACGACGCCTAACCGGCTGGAGGATTCACAGTCCTCAAGTGCAATAAGTCTTCAGATCACACAAACAGGAAGACTTCAGTGATGCCTAACACTCTTTGGCTCTGGGTGTTTAGGGCTTTGTCCTCGCAAGGATTTCTCTCTCAAAGGCTTCGAGGTGGGTTGCTCTCAAACGACAAAAGCCTTGCACTAACTCTGAGCAGCTAACCAATTTATGGTGTAGGGGGTGGGCTATTTATAGCCACTAGGCAACCTGACCTGATTTGTTCGAAATGACCCTGGGTCACTAAGGAACTGACATGTGTTCCAACGATCAGATTTCAAACACACACAACAACTTTACTTGAGCTACAAGCAAAGCTGACTTATCCAGCTCTGGATAAGATTTGCTCTCATTGTCTTCGCTCGAAGACATAGGATTTTGGTTAAGCATCACTTCAGTCATTCTGACTGGTTCACTTGGACCCCACTTAATAGTACGGTGGTTCCTATGACTCAACAAAGAAGAAAACGAAACAACGAACAACTAAGTCTTCGTGCTCCATAGTATTCACACAATGTCTTCTCTTTTCATAGACTTCAATGTGAATACCTTCACATACCACCTTTGTCTTCAATGTCTTCATACATTTTTAGGGGTCATCTCTGGTAGGTAAACCAAATCAGTGAGGGACTACTACCTGTGTTATCCTGCAATTCTCACAAACACATTAGTCCCTCAACCAGGTTTGTCGTCAATACTCCAAAACCAACTAGGGGTGGCACTAGATGCACTTACAGAACAAACAATGATATCCATAGACATAGAGTGATGCACACACAATATGATGTCCATGAAAGCATTAGGTTACCTTGTCCCTTGTCTTACCAACAAGAGGGTGTGTGACTCCTTGAACTAGTGCAAGATGTGTAAGTTGATTGCACTTGTTTTTGCCAAAATGATAAGAGTGAAGTATGTTGGCGGAGTCACCCTCAAGAACTCTCTAGTTCTTCTTCTTCGGGATCCACACCATCTTGATGGGAATCCTCAAAGTTGTAGTTGTACTTGATGAAGTGGAACTTGATGTAGTCTTGGGAACCCACTTGACCAAGGCCTTAGGAGCTTCTTCAAATGCATCAATTTCCTCTTGAAGCTTGTCCTTGCCTTTTTGCTTGTGGTCTTGTGGTGGAAGATCATCTTGAGCTTGTGTCCCCTTGAAACAAGTAGGATCATACTTCTCTTGTTGAGGAACAAACTTCGTCTTGGGATATTGATCTTCTTCCCACTCAACTCCATTGGCATTGAACTTTCGTTCAAGACCAATACCTTGATTCTTCCAGTGCCTTCCTTGCTTGTGTACAATTTCCTCGAATTGCTTACTCCCGGCAAGGCTCTTGTAAACACCTTTCTCTATGACTCCCAGCAAGGATCTTTTGTCATTGTAGGACCTTGACTTGGAACTTCTCTCTTTGGTTCTATTCTTGTAGAACTTGTTGAAGTTCTTCACCATTATGCTCAATTCTTCACTGAAGGTTTGTTTCTCACTTGATGATGTTGGAGCTTCACATGAGGCTTTATAAGCACCACTTGACTTGATAGAGGCAAAGGTGTCCCGTCTTTCGATGAGATGGTGGATTTCGCTTTGGTGGAAGTCGACTTTGACGATCCGACTACGAACGTGCGAGGACGTCGCGCCTTAGCAATCACTAAACCAACTCCGAGAGGTTATTGACCACGCCGGAGCACGATCAACCTGACCACGAGGGTCTGTTTCCTGCGAGCAAACGAAGAACAAGCAAGAAACTGAGATTGCAATCTGGATATTGCGAATATAAGATGAAAGCTTTATTGATCAAGGTGGGGTTCTGTGACGCCTTTGTCTGGTCGTTGAACACAAACGAAGTACGCGAAGTTGCAGCTATGGCGAACTTTTCATCTAAACAAAACCCAAAATCTAAACGGTGCCCTAAGGGCTGTATATATGGAGGAAGAGAGGGGGAATTTCGTGGCCCTTGGTGGAGGGGTCCGAAATCAACCCTATCTCTCGTTTCCCCACACATACGGACTCTAAAAATAGCCTATACTTATGTATTTCGAAATTACATGGGCCTGGCCCAATAAAAAGGTGACGCAGCACCTATAATAGCCTCGGGACGAAATTTATGAAGTGGCATCTTGTATATTTCGTCCAAGGCTTCATGCACCCATTATGGTGGCTTCAAAGTCCTGAAATCATCACTTGTAACTCCGTTCTTGTTCCCCTTGCGCATGCCATCATCTCCATGCTTGTTCTTGCTCCATTGTTCATCCTTCTCCAAGCTAGGCCCTTCATTTGAAAGCAAAACAAATGTATCCAATTTAGGCAGCATCATATTCTCATGAACATTAGAATCATTACCAAGAAACGAAAGTACCTGATAATTTAATTGGCGTGCGCGAGCTCTAGTAATTGGTCCCGTATATGTAGCAGTAGGGGCTGTGGGTGTAAAAATGGTATTGATGTCCTCATCATCCTCCCCTTCTTGAAATGAAGCCGTCCTCGACGGAAGCTCATCTTCCTCACCCAAATAAGGCTTCAAATCTGCAATGTTAAAAGTGGGACTAACCCCAAAATCTGCAGGCAGCTCAAGTTTATATGCATTATCATTTATTTTCTCTAACACCTTAAAGGGACCATCAGCACGTGGCATTAGCTTTGATTTGCGTAAATCAGGAAATCTATCCTTACGCAAATGTAACCAAACAAGATCTCCAGGTGCAAACACAACATGTTTTCTACCCTTATCTCCAGCAAGTTTATATTTAGCATTCATACGCTCAATGTTTTCCTTAGTTAACTCATGCATTTTTAAAATCAATTCAGCACGTTGTTTAGCATCAAAATTAACCTTCTCCGAAGATGGAAGAGGCAACAAATCAATAGGTGCACGAGGTAGGAAACCATACACAACTTCAAAAGGGCACATCTTAGCAGTAGAATGCAATGAACGATTATAAGCAAATTCAATATGAGGCAAGCATTCCTCCCACATTTTCTTATTATTCTTCAAAACAGCCCTAAGCATAGTAGACAACGTTCTATTGACTACTTCAGTTTGTCCATCAGTTTGGGGGTGACAAGTAGTACTAAAAAGCAGTTTAGTCCCCAACTTAGCCCATAAACATCTCCAAAAGTGGCTAAGAAATTTAGTATCATGATCTGAAACAATAGTATTTGGCACACCATGCAAGCGAATAATTTCACGAAAGAACAAATCAGCAACATTAACAGCATCATCGCTTTTATGACATGGTATAAAGTGTGCCATTTTCGAGAATCTATCCACGACAACAAATATGCTATCCCTCCCCTTCTTTGTTCGAGGTAAACCTAATAAGCAAGGAACTCGGATTGGTGGTGGATATATGGTGGTGGTATATGGCAGCGGTGGTGGTAGCGGTGGTAGTATATGGATATGGATCGGTGGTGGTATATGGACACGGATTGGTGGTGGTATATGGATACGGATTCGGTGCGGTGGTGGTAGATGGCAGGGGCGATGATGATGGTGCGGCGGCGGCGTGACAACTTATGACCAGAACTCGAAACTCTAAAAGACTAGACTCTAAGACCAGCAACTAGACACGACGATGCAACCGCAAATTCAACAAAGCAAAACCCTAAAAAGATTATGCAAGGCTCAGATTGGTTCGGATATGATGAACTAACCCTAAATTTTTTTGTGTGGCTTTTTCGTGGACTATAGGTATGAAGAGCAGACTCGATCTAAACTACTAAAAAACTGTAAAATCTCACCGAGCAACCTGGAAATCTGATACCACTTGATAGAGGCAAAGGTGTCCCGTCTTTCGATGAGATGGTGGATTTCGCTTTGGTGGAAGTCGACTTTGACGATCCGACTACGAACGTGCGAGGACGTCGCGCCTTAGCAATCGCTAAACCAACTCCGAGAGGTTATTGACCACGCCGGAGCACGATCAACCTGACCACGAGGGTCTGTTTCCTACGAGCAAACGAAGAACAAGCAAGAAACTGAGATTGCAATCTGGATATTGCGAATATAAGATGAAAGCTTTATTGATCAAGGTGGGGTTCTGTGACGCCTTTGTCTGGTCGTTGAACACAAACGAAGTACGCGAAGTTGCAGCTATGGCGAACTTTTAATCTAAACAAAACCCAAAGTCTAAACGATGCCCTAAGGGCTGTATATATGGAGGAAGAGGGGGGAATTTCGTGGCCCTTGGTGGAGGGGTCCGAAATCAACCCTATCTCTTGTTTCCCCACACATACGGACTCTAAAAATAGCCTATACTTATGTATTTCGAAATTACATGGGCCTGGCCGAATAATAAGGTGACGCAGCACCTAAAATAGCCTCGGGACGAAATTTATGAAGTTGCATCTTGTATATTTCGTCCAAGGCTTCATGCACCCATTATGGTGGCTTCAAAGTCCTGAAATCATCACTTGTAACTCCGTTCTTGTTCCCCTTGCGCATGCCATCATCTCCATGCTTGTTCTTGCTCCAATGTTCATCCTTCTCCAAGCTAGGACCTTCATTTGTAAGCAAAACAAATGTATCCAATTTAGGCAGCATCATATTCTCATGAACATTAGAATCATTACCAAGAAACGAAAGTACCTGGTAATTTAGTTGGCGTGCACGAGCTCTAGTAATTGGTCCAGTATGTATAGCAGCAGGGGCTGTGGGTGTAACAATTGTATTGATGTCCTCATCATCCTCCCCTTCTTGAAATGAAGTCGTCCTCGACGGAAGTTCATCTTCCTCACCCAAATAAGGCTTCAAATCTGCAATGTTAAAAGTGGGACTAACCCCAAAATCTGCAGGCAGCTCAAGTTTGTATGCATTATCATTTATTTTCTCTAACACCTTAAAGGGACCATCAGCACGTGGCATTAGCTTTGATTTGCGCAAATCAGGAAATCTATCCTTACGCAAATGTAACCAAACAAGATCTCCAGGTGCAAACACAACATGTTTTCTACCCTTATCTCCAGCAAGTTTATATTTAGCATTCATACGCTCAATGTTTTCCTTAGTTAACTCATGCATTTTTAAAATCAATTCAGCACGTTGTTTAGCATCAAAATTAACCTTCTCCGAAGATGGAAGAGGCAACAAATCAATAGGTGCATGAGGTAGGAAACCATACACAACTTCAAAAGGGCACATCTTAGTAGTAGAATGCAATGAAGATTATAAGCAAATTCAATATGAGGCAAGCATTCCTCCCACATTTTCTTATTATTCTTCAAAACAGCCCTAAGCATAGTAGACAACGTTCTATTGACTACTTCAGTTTGTCCATCAGTTTGGGGGTGACAAGTAGTACTAAAAAGCAGTTTAGTCCCCAACTTAGCCCATAAACATCTCCAAAAGTGGCTAAGAAATTTAGTATCACGATCTGAAACAATAGTATTTGGCACACCATGCAAGCGAATAATTTCACGAAAGAACAAATCAGCAACATTAACAGCATCATCGCTTTTATGACATGGTATAAAGTGTGCCATTTTCGAGAATCTATCCACGACAACAAATATGCTATCCCTCCCCTTCTTTGTTCGAGGTAAACCTAAAACAAAGTCCATAGATATATCCTCCCGAGGAACACTAGGTACATGCAAAGACATATATAAACCATGAGGATTGAGTCGTGACTTAGCTTTTTGACATGTAGTGCATCGAGCAATAAAACGCTCAACATCCCGTCTCATCTTTGGCCAAAAGAAATGTGTAGCAAGTACGTCCTCCGTCTTCTTCACGCCAAAGTGTCCCATTAATCCTCCTCCATGCGCCTCCTGCAACAACAAAAGACGAACGGAGCTAGCTGGAATGCATAGCTTGTTAGCACGAAACACAAATCCATCGTTAATGACAAACTTGTTCCACATTCTTCCTTCTTTACAATTCTGCATTACATCTTTAAAATCAGCATCATGCACATATTGATCTTTGATGGTCTCCAAACCAAATATTTTGAAGTCAAGTTGTGAAAGCATTGTATAGCGACGAGACAATGCATCAGCAATAACATTTTCTTTTCCCTTCTTGTGTTTAATGACATAAGGGAAAGTCTCAATGAATTCAACCCATTTAGCATGTCTACGATTCAGTTTAGCTTGACTTTTAATATGTTTCAAAGATTCATGATCAGAATGTATAACAAATTCTTTGGGCCATAAATAATGTTGCCATGTTTCTAAAGTCCGAACAAGAGCATATAATTCTTTATCATAAGTAGAATAATTCAGACTAGGCCCACTCAATTTTTCAGAAAAGTATGCAACAGGTTTGCCATCTTGTAATAACACACCTCCTAATCCAATTCCACTAGCATCACATTCAATGATGAGGACATGACTACCTTGGATATGACCAAAAATATTGCATATATGCATATTTGTCAGGTGATTTCTAGTGCAAACTATTCAATAATCTATTTATGTTATCCAGAACAAAAATACTTCACACACTTTTGTGTTTTGTCTAATTGCAGGTGTATGGGACATTTGTACAATCCACATATGAAGATAAGGAAGAAAGAGATGTTTATTTGCTGTCCAAAAAGTTCTCTCACGTCACTTTTGGCCCAAGAGAAGATAGAGTCCAAGTCTCTCACGTTCTGGATTCAGATTCGGACTGCACAGACATACCTGACTCAAAACGCACACAAGTTTTTCATACGGACTCCGAATTGGGTGATTCTTTTTTGTTGGAAACTAGATTTCGTGCACTTTCCAACCCAATTGGAATCACCTTCAAATTCGTCCGGAGCGTTGAGTTGTGGACAAAACAATCTGATGCTGCAGCAGAATCCGAGTCAAACTACAAGTCCAAAGGTGTTACATCACCTCCACTTGGGCCCATTGGCCTTGTACGACCTAGATTTAGTTTTAGGCTGCCTTGGGACGTCCTCCCACCTCCTTGGCCGCCACCCCTTGCTCCTATATAAGTAGATCCATCTAGTAGCTTTTCCTTGGGATTTGTTTAGTTAAAAGTTAGCCATTGCAACTTCGTGTACTTCGTTTGTGTCCAACGACCAGACCAAGACCGCTTACGGATCCCCACCTTTATCAATACTTCATATATACTCGCAATATTCAGATTGTTTTTATCATATTCTTGCTTGTTCTTCGATTGCTTGCAGGAATAGACCTTCGTGGTCAGGTTGATTGTGCTCCGGCGTGGTCAATAACCTCTCGGAGTTGGTTTAGCGATTGCTAAGGCGCAACGTCGTGCACGTTTGTAGTCGGATCGTCAAAGTCGTCTCCACCAAATCGATAGTTATCATCTCATCGAAAGATCGGGACACCCCCGCCTCTACCAGTGTCCCATTAATCCTCCTCCATGCGCCTCCTGCAACAACAAAAGACGAACGGAGCTAGCTGGAATGCATAGCTTGTTAGCACGAAACACAAATCCATCGTTAACAACAAACTTGTTCCACATTCTTCCTTCTTTACAATTCTGCATTACATCTTTAAAATCAGCATCATGCACATATTGATCTTTGATGGTCTCCAAACCAAATATTTTGAAGTCAAGTTGTGAAAGCATAGTATAGCGACGAGACAATGCATCAGCAATAACATTTTCTTTTCCCTTCTTGTGTTTAATGACATAAGGGAAAGTCTCAATGAATTCAACCCATTTAGCATGTCTACGATTCAGTTTAGCTTGACTTTTAATATGTTTCAAAGATTCATGATCAGAATGTATAACAAATTCTTTGGGCCATAAATAATGTTGCCATGTTTCTAAAGTCCGAACAAGAGCATAAAATTCTTTATCATAAGTAGAATAATTCAGACTAGGCCCACTCAATTTTTCAGAAAAGTATGCAACAGGTTTGCCATCTTGTAATAACACACCTCCTAATCCAATTCCACTAGCATCACATTCAAGCTCAAAAGTCTTATTAAAATCAGGAAGTTGGAGTAAAGGAGCATGTGTCAACTTATCTTTCAATACCGTGAAGGCTTCTTCCTGTGCGGTACCCCAAACAAAAGGCACATCTTTCTTTGTAAGCTCGTTGAGAGGTGCAGCAATGGTGCTGAAATCTCTCACAAAACGCCTATAGAATCCAGCGAGGCCAAGAAAACTCCTCACTTGTGTGACCGTTTTGGGCTGCGGCCAACTCTCAATAGCTTCAATCTTGGCTTTGTCAACTTCAATTCCCTGTGGAGTAACAACATAGCCAAGAAAAGATACTCGATCGGTGCAAAAGGTGCACTTCCCAAGGTTACCAAACAAACGTGCATCACGTAGAGCAATAAAAGCAGCACGTAAATGTTCCAAATGTTCTTCCAAAGATCTGCTATAAATAAGTATATCATCAAAATAGACTACCACAAATCGTCCAATGAAAGCACGTAAAACTTCGTTCATTAGTCTCATGAAAGTACTAGGCGCATTAGTTAACCCAAAAGGCATGACTAACCACTCATATAATCCAAACTTAGTTTTAAATGCTGTTTTCCATTCATCTCCCAATTTCATACGAATTTGATGGTAGCCACTACGCAAATCAACTTTGGAGAATATTGTAGAGCCACTCAATTCATCAAGCATATCATCTAGCCTAGGAATAGGATGACGATAATGAATAGTAATATTATTAATGCCTCTACAATCAACACACATACGTGATGTACCATCCTTTTTCGGCACTGTAGGAACAGCACAAGGACTAAGGGATTCGCGTATATAACCTTTGTCGAGAAGCTCTTGTACTTGACGCATAATCTCCTTCGTCTCCTCTGGATTGGTACGGTATGGTGCACGGTTTGGCAGTGAAGCACCGGGAATTAAGTCAATCTGATGCTCAATCCCTCGAATAGGCGGTAATCCCGGTGGTACGTCTTGTGGAAAAACGTCAGCGAACTCCTGCAAAATGTTAGTGACAGCAGGAGGCAAAGAGGAAGGCACGTCCTCGAATGAAAATAATGCCTCTTTGCACACAAAAGCATAGCAAACAGATTTGCTGAAATCTAGCTCATCAATATCAGATTTGGTGGCAAATAAACATGCACTTTTCAATTTAATTTCAGAAGCAACACTAGATGGTTTATTATTAGGCTTCATTTGTTGCTCAAATTCTTTTGCCACAATCTGATTTTCACTCTTATTCTTCTCCTGTTATGCTTTATTAGCTCTATTAATATCATCTTTCAAAATGGAATCAGGAGTCATAGGAAGCAAAGTAATATTTTTATCCTTATGAACAAGAGTATAGTGATTGTTTCTACCATGGTGTACAGAATTTTTATCAAATTGCCATGGTCTACCAAGTAATAAGGAACATGCTTGCATAGGTACCACATCACAATCAACATAATCAGCATATGTAGAGATACTAAAATGCACACGAACAGTACGTGTTACCTTAACCTTGCCGCTGTTGTTGAGCCATTGGATGTAGTAAGGATGTGGATGTGGTCTTGTGGTGAGAGAAAGCTTCTCCACCATCTCCATGCTAGCCAAGTTGTTGCAGCTCCCTCCGTCTATGATGACGCGCACAGAACGTTCCTTCACAACTCCCTTGGTATGGAACAAATTGTGCCTCTGATTTTGCTCAGCTTGTGTGACCTGCACACTCAAAACACGTTGAGCAACTAAACATTCATACCTGTCAGCGTCTTCAGGAGCCATGTATTGCGTCTCATGATCAGAATCATCTCCACCATGTTCTTCACGTGTAATAAGAGCCAAAGTCTCCTCATCATAGTCACTAGCGGACTCATATCCACCATCCGCGGTAGCAATCATCACACGCGGAGATTTGCATTCTCTCGCATAATGACCTCCTCCCTTACAACGACGACAAATAATATCACTTATGTGCCCTGTTGATGCCATGGAAGAAGAAGAACGCTGTGCAGGCCCCGCAGGTGCGCTCTTGGCAGATAATGGTGGTTGTGCCTGTTTTCTTGTATCACGGCTGGAGGTGGCACCGGATGGAGGTGCTGGTGCAGTTGAAGTAGAAGATGCACGTGGTGTCCATGATGAAGGTCGGCCTGCAGAAAGTTAGTTCGCCCCAATGCTTGTCGATCCTGCACTTCACGTTCAGCTTTACAAGCAAGATGGAATAAACGAGTGATATTAGTATACTCCTTATAGTCTAGAATGGTCTGAATCTCTCTATTTAATCCACCCAGAAAACGTGCAAGCATAGCTTCATTCTCCTCAACAAACCACATCTAATCATGCCAGTTTGTAATTCCTGATAATATTCTTCTACAGAATTTTTCCCTTGTCTTAAACGCTGCAATTTTTGAAGCAATTCACGTTGATAATATGGTGGAACCCAACGCGTACGCATAGCAGTTTTCAAAGCAGCCCAAGTAGTTGGAATAGGATATAATCTACAATGTTCAGACCACCATACACATGCAAAACTAGTGAAAGCACAAACAGCAGCAGCAACTCGTCTCTCCTCAGGATATTGTAAACATGTAAATCGTTGTTCAGTTTCTAACTCCCAAGTAAGATATATATCAGGAACATATCTACCCTCAAATGGTGGAATATTCAATTTCAGTTTAGGAATATGGACATCATCTCGTACCTGAGGTGGTGGTGCAGGCCTACCATTACGAATATATACCTGAGGTCAACCTTCCGGTGGTGGTGCTGGTGGCTGCTCGTAGATCTGATTTTGATCAACCTCATCCTCATAATCACCCGCATACTCATCATCCTCCTGGGTACCAGCAGCAGCAGTAGCAGGAGCCAAAGAAACACCAACAGCAGTAGCAGCGGCACTAGAATTTTGTCCTGGCTCAATAGGAACACGCTGTGCTCGTCCATACTGATTTGGAAGGGGGCGTAGTTGTTGTTGTTGCAGAGGTGCGACAGGTGCAGCCGGTGGTGGAAGACGCGCAAGCAGTTCATTAAATCTGTTATCGAGCTTTGTTTCGAACATCTTCTCAAGGCCAGTGATCTTCTCCATGGCCTCTTCAAAATTGTTCAGCACATCTTGGACCTGTTCAGTCATCATTTGCTGAAACTTATCATGAAGCTCCTTGTTCGATAAGTTCTCCCAGTCAATCTCGTCGGCTTGTGATCCTGGCATGGTTAGCAGCAATATAAACACACATGAATATGATCCTACAGACTACTAAGAAGTGGTGGTGGTGTATCACAAATCCGTCAAGCAAATCTCAAATTCTTACCAGTTCTTACCCAGCAGCAGGCGGTGATCGGCAACTGTTGTAGTCAAAAACTGTCAAAGCTTGGATAGAGCGATTACCAGGGAGAGTCAAACACACGACGTAGATGTATGTGGAGCTGGGAAGGCTTATAGTATGGTAGCAAAAAGGGTCAGCAATAATCAATTCAGAGATGCAAAGTTGAATAAACGCTCAACGACGGTACTGTGCTGGTCCTAGGCTAGACTGTGCTAGAGACGCGAGCCTAGAACACCAACAAAATCACGGCGCGGCACGTAAACAAGGGAAAAGCACACTCTGAAATTTTTCTTTTCGCTCTCTTTTTTTTGCGCTCTTTTTTTTGCGCTGCTTTTTTTTTTTGCGAAAAAGCACTATAATGGCGAGTGTCTCAAAACTCTTCCTAGGTCAAACTGACAGGATGGGCAAGAAATTTTTTTTTCGATTTTTTTTTCGACTGCCCGGACCCAAAAACTGGAAACGGGTCAAAAAAAAACTTCCTATAATGGCACCTGTCTCAAAACACTCAGAAACACCTAAAAATAGGATAGCCAGAATTTTTTTCGAAAAATGCGTTTTCGAAAAATTTTGGGCCTAAACGGAGCGTGGCTACCCGACTCTTTTTTTTTCCCGAAACCTACTCCGGCAAGGAAACACGAATCGGAAACTAGATGGATCTCGAAAACAACCCTAATAAGCAAGGAACTCCGATTGGTGGTGGATATATGGTGGTGGTATATGGCAGCGGTGGTGGTAGCGGTGGTAGTATATGGATATGGATCGGTGGTGGTATATGGACACAGATTGGTGGTGGTATATGGATACGGATTCGGAGCGGTGGTGGTAGATGGCAGGGGCGATGATGATGGCGCGGCGGCGGTGTGACAACTTATGACCAGAACTCGAAACTCTAAAAGACTAGACTCTAAGACCAGCAACTAGACCGACGATGCAACCGCAAATTCAACAAAGCAAAACCCTAAAAAGATTATGCAAAGGCTCAGATTGGTTCGGATATGATGAACTAACCCTAATTTTTTTTGTGGCTTTTTCGTGGACTGTAGGTATGAAGAACAGACTCGATCTAAACTACGAAAAACTGTAAAATCTCGCCGAGCAACCTGGAAATCTGATACCACTTGATAGAGGCAAAGGTGTCCCGTCTTTCGATGAGATGGTGGATTTCGCTTTGGTGGAAGTCGACTTTGACGATCCGACTACGAACGTGCGAGGACGTCGCGCCTTAGCAATCGCTAAACCAACTCCGAGAGGTTATTGACCACGCCGGAGCACGATCAACCTGACCACGAGGGTCTATTTCCTGCGAGCAAACGAAGAACAAGCAAGAAACTGAGATTGCAATCTGGATATTGCGAATATAAGATGAAAGCTTTATTGATCAAGGTGGGGTTCTGTGACGCCTTTGTCTGGTCGTTGAACACAAATGAAGTACGCGAAGTTGCAGCTATGGCGAACTTTTAATCTAAACAAAACCCAAAATCTAAACGGTGCCCTAAGGGCTGTATATATGGAGGAAGAGAGGGGGAATTTCGTGGCCCTTGGTGGAGGGGTCCGAAATCAACCCTATCTCTTGTTTCCCCACACATACGGACTCTAAAAATAGCCTATACTTATGTATTTCGAAATTACATGGGCCTGGCCCAATAAAAAGGTGACGCAACACCTATAATAGCCTCGGGACGAAATTTATGAAGTGGCATCTTGTATATTTCGTCCAAGGCTTCATGCACCCATTATGGTGGCTTCAAAGTCCTGAAATCATCACTTGTAACTCCGTTCTTGTTCCCCTTGCGCATGCCATCATCTCCATGCTTGTTCTTGCTCCACTGTTCATCCTTCTCCAAGCTAGGCCCTTCATTTGTAAGCAAAACAAATGTATCCAATTTAGGCAGCATCATATTCTCATGAACATTAGAATCATTACCAAGAAACGGAAGTACCTGATAATTTAATTGGCGTGCGCGAGCTCTAGTAATTGGTCCCGTATATGTAGCAGTAGGGGCTGTGGGTGTAACAATGGTATTGATGTCCTCATCATGACTTGTTATGGAGCTCCTCCTTATCCTTGAGTGACATCTCATGAGCAACAATTCTTCCAATGACTTCCGTTGGCTTGAGATCTTTGTAATTTGGCATCATTTGGATCAATGTGCATACGGTATCGTATTTTACATCCAAGGCACTTAGGATCTTCTTGATGATGAATTTGTCGGTCATCTCTTCACTTCCTAAGCCGGCAATCTCATTTGTGATAAGAGCAAGCCTAGAGTACATTTCAGCGACACCTTCACCATCCTTCATTTTGAACTTGTCAAGTTGACTTAAGCACATCCAACTTGGATTCCTTGACGGAGTCGGTACCTTCGTGCATATCAATCAAAGTATCCCAAATTTCCTTTGCATTCTCAAGACGGTTGATTTTGTTGAATTCTTCGGGGCACAATCCGTTGAAAAGGATATCACAAGCTTGAGCATTGTATTGTAGAATTTTCAACTCTTCCGGGGTAGCTTCACAGTTCGGTTCTCTCCCATCAAAGAATTCACCTTGCAAGCCAACACACACAATAGCCCAAACGGCGGGGTTATGTCCAAGAATATGCATTTTCATCTTATGCTTCCAACTAGCAAAATTAGTACCATCAAAGTAAGGACCTCTATGGTGGTAATTTCCCTCGCTAGACGCCATACTCTCCTACGTTGTGAAACCAAGGCTATGACTTCCAAAAGCTATGAAAATCAAAGCCAATGGAGACCAAAGCTCTGATACCACTTGTAGGATCGAAAGTATGTCTAGAGGGGGGGGGGTGATTAGACTACTTGACCAAATAAAAATGTAGCCTTTTCCCAATTTTAGTTCTTGGCAGATCTTAGCAACTTTGAACAAGTCAAGCAATCTTAACACAATTCAAGCAAGCATGCAAAGAGTATATGAGCAGCAGAAAGTAAAGCATGTAACTTGCAAGAATGTAAAGGGAAGGGTTTGGAGGATTCAAATGCAATTGGAGACACAGATGTTTTTGTCATGGTTCTGATAGGTGGTTCTATTGTACATCCACGTTGATGGAGACTTCAACCCACGAAGGGTAACGGTTGCGCGAGTCCACGGAGGGCTCCACCCACGAAGGGTCCACGAAGAAGCAACCTTTTCTATCCCACCATGGCCATCACCCACGAAGGACTTGCCTCACTAGCGGTAGATCTTCACGAAGTAGGCGATCTCCTTGCCCTTACAAACTCCTTGGTTCAACTCCACAATCTTGTCGGAGGCTCCCAAGTGACACCTAGCCAATCTAGGAGACACCACTCTCCAAGAAGTAACAAATGGTGTGTTGATGATGAACTCCTTGCTCTTGTTCTTCAAATGATAGTCTCCACAACACTCAACTCTCTCTCACAGGATATGGATTTGGTGGAAAGAAGATTTGAGTGGAAAGCAACTTGGGGAAGGCTAGAGATCAAGATTCATATGGTAGGAATGGAATATCTCGGTCTCAACACAAGTGTAGGTGGTTCTCTCTCAGAAAATATAGGTTGGAAGTGTAGGTTTGTTCTGATGGATCTCTCCACGAATGAAGAGGAGGTGGAGGGGTATATATAGCCTCCACACAAAATCTAACCGTTACACATAACTTCCCAAACTCGGTGGGACCGAATGGTTAAACTCGGTCGGACCGATTCAGCAAAGCTAGTGACCGTTAGGGTTTTCGGTGGGACCGACATGCAACTCGGTAGGACCGATATGATTAGGGTTAGGGCATAACGTAATCTCGGTGAGACCGATTACACAAACTCGGTGAGACCGATTTTGGTAATAAGCTAACCAGAGAGTTGGTCAGGTAAACTCGGTGGGACCGATCACTCATTTCGGTGAGACCGAAATGTTACGAAGGCAAAACAGAGAGTTTACATTGCAATCTCGATGGGACCGATCGCTCATCTCGGTGAGACCAAAACGTTACGAAGGGAAACAGAGAGATTATAACCCCATCTCGGTGAGACCGAGATCCCTATCGGTGAGACCGATTTGCCTAGGGTTTGTGGCAGTGGCTAAGACATTTGAAACTCGGTGGCGCCGGATAGAAAGAATCGGTGGGGCCGAGTTTGACTTTTGGTTTAGGTCATATGTGGATGTGAGAAAGTAGTTGAGGGTTTTGGAGCATATCGCTAAGCATTTTGAGCAAAACCCTCATTAAGCAACACCTCATCCCTCCTTGATAGTATTGGCTTTTCCTATAGACTCAATGTGATCTCGGATCACTAAAATAGAAAATGTAGAGTCTTGAGCTTTGAGCTTGAGCCAATCCTTTGTCCTTAGCATTTTGAGGGGTCCACTTTTGATAGAGGCAAAGGAGTCCCGTCTTTCGATGAGATGATGGATATCGCTTTGGTGGAAGTCGACTTTGACGATCCGACTACGAACGTGCGAGGACGTCGCGCCTTAGCAATCGCTAAACCAACTCCGAGAGGTTATTGACCACGCCGGAGCACGATCAACCTGACCACGAGGGTCTGTTTCCTACGAGCAAACGAAGAACAAGCAAGAAACTGAGATTGCAATCTGGATATTGCGAATATAAGATGAAAGCTTTATTGATCAAGGTGGGGTTCTGTGACGCCTTTGTCTGGTCGTTGAACACAAACGAAGTACGCGAAGTTGCAGCTATGGCGAACTTTTAATCTAAACAAAACCCAAAGTCTAAACGATGCCCTAAGGGCTGTATATATGGAGGAAGAGGGGGGAATTTCGTGGCCCTTGGTGGAGGGGTCCGAAATCAACCCTATCTCTTGTTTCCCCACACATACGGACTCTAAAAATAGCCTATACTTATGTATTTCGAAATTACATGGGCCTGGCCGAATAATAAGGTGACGCAGCACCTAAAATAGCCTCGGGACGAAATTTATGAAGTTGCATCTTGTATATTTCGTCCAAGGCTTCATGCACCCATTATGGTGGCTTCAAAGTCCTGAAATCATCACTTGTAACTCCGTTCTTGTTCCCCTTGCGCATGCCATCATCTCCATGCTTGTTCTTGCTCCAATGTTCATCCTTCTCCAAGCTAGGACCTTCATTTGTAAGCAAAACAAATGTATCCAATTTAGGCAGCATCATATTCTCATGAACATTAGAATCATTACCAAGAAACGAAAGTACCTGGTAATTTAGTTGGCGTGCACGAGCTCTAGTAATTGGTCCAGTATGTATAGCAGCAGGGGCTGTGGGTGTAACAATTGTATTGATGTCCTCATCATCCTCCCCTTCTTGAAATGAAGTCGTCCTCGACGGAAGTTCATCTTCCTCACCCAAATAAGGCTTCAAATCTGCAATGTTAAAAGTGGGACTAACCCCAAAATCTGCAGGCAGCTCAAGTTTATATGCATTATCATTTATTTTCTCTAACACCTTAAAGGGACCATCAGCACGTGGCATTAGCTTTGATTTGCGCAATTAGGAAATCTATCCTTACGCAAATGTAACCAAACAAGATCTCCAGGTGCAAACACAACATGTTTTCTACCCTTATCTCCAGCAAGTTTATATTTAGCATTCATACGCTCAATGTTTTCCTTAGTTAACTCATGCATTTTTAAAATCAATTCAGCACGTTGTTTAGCATCAAAATTAACCTTCTCCGACGATGGAAGAGGCAACAAATCAATAGGTGCACGAGGTAGGAAACCATACACAACTTCAAAAGGGCACATCTTAGTAGTAGAATGCAATGAACGATTATAAGCAAATTCAATATGAGGCAAGCATTCCTCCCACATTTTCTTATTATTCTTCAAAACAGCCCTAAGCATAGTAGACAACGTTCTATTGACTACTTCAGTTTGTCCATCAGTTTGGGGGTGACAAGTAGTACTAAAAAGCAGTTTAGTCTCCAACTTAGCCCATAAACATCTCCAAAAGTGGCTAAGAAATTTAGTATCACGATCTGAAACAATAGTATTTGGCACACCATGCAAGCGAATAATTTCACGAAAGAACAAATCAGCAACATTAACAGCATCATCGCTTTTATGACATGGTATAAAGTGTGCCATTTTCGAGAATCTATCCACGACAACAAATATTGCTATCCCTCCCCTTCTTTGTTCGAGGTAAACCTAAAACAAAGTCCATAGATATATCCTCCCAAGGAACACTAGGTACAGGCAAAGGCATATATAAACCATGAGGATTGAGTCGTGACTTAGCTTTTTGACATGTAGTGCAGCGAGCAATAAAACGCTCAACATCCCGTCTCATCTTTGGCCAAAAGAAATGTGTAGCAAGTACGTCCTCCATCTTCTTCACGCCAAAGTGTCCCATTAATCCTCCTCCATGCGCCTCCTGCAACAACAAAAGACGAACGGAGCTAGCTGGAATGCATAGCTTGTTAGCACGAAACACAAATCCATCGTTAACAACAAACTTGTTGCACATTCTTCCTTCTTTACAATTCTGCATTACATCTTTAAAATCAGCATCATGCACATATTGATCTTTGATGGTCTCCAAACCAAATATTTTGAAGTCAAGTTGTGAAAGCATAGTATAGCGACGAGACAATGCATCAGCAATAACATTTTCTTTTCCCTTCTTGTGTTTAATGACATAAGGGAAAGTCTCAATGAATTCAACCCATTTAGCATGTCTACGATTCAGTTTAGCTTGACTTTTAATATGTTTCAAAGATTCATGATCAGAATGTATAACAAATTCTTTGGGCCATAAATAATGTTGCCATGTTTCTAAAGTCCGAACAAGAGCATATAATTCTTTATCATAAGTAGAATAATTCAGACTAGGCCCACTCAATTTTTCAGAAAAGTATGCAACAAGTTTGCCATCTTGTAATAACACACCTCCTAATCCAATTCCGCTAGCATCACATTCAAGCTCAAAAGTCTTATTAAAATCAGGAAGTTGGAGTAAAGGAGCATGTGTCAACTTATCTTTCAATACCGTGAAGGCTTCTTCCTGTGCGGTACCCCAAAGAAAAGGCACATCTTTCTTTGTAAGCTCATTGAGAGGTGCAGCAATGGTGCTGAAATCTCTCACAAAACGCCTATAGAATCCAGCGAGGCCAAGAAAACTCCTCACTTGTGTGACCGTTTTGGGTTGCGGCCAACTCTCAATAGCTTCAATCTTGGCTTTATCAACTTCAATTCCCTGTGGAGTAACAACATAGCCAAGAAAAGATACTCGGTCGGTGCAAAAGGTGCACTTCCCAAGGTTACCAAACAAACGTGCATCACGTAGAGCAATAAAAACAGCACGTAAATGTTCCAAATGTTCTTCCAAAGATCTGCTATAAATCAACATGTCATCAAAGTAAACTACCACAAATCGTCCAATGAAAGCACGTAAAACTTCGTTCATTAATCTCATGAAAGTACTAGGTGCATTAGTTAACCCAAAAGGCATGACTAACCACTCATATAATCCAAACTTAGTTTTGAATGCTGTTTTCCATTCATCTCCCAATTTCATACGAATTTGATGGTATCCACTACGTAAATGAACTTTGGAGAATATTGTAGAGCCACTCAATTCATCAAGCATATCATCTAGCCTAGGAATAGGATGACGATAATGAATAGTAATATTATTAATGCCTCTACAATCAACACACATACGTGATGTACCATCCTTTTTCGGCACTAGAATAATAGGAACAGCACAAGGACTAAGGGATTCGCGTATATAACCTTTGTCGAGAAGCTCTTGTACTTGACGCATAATCTCCTTCGTCTCCTCTGGATTGGTACGGTATGGTGCACGGTTTGGCAGTGAAGCACCGGGAATTAAGTCAATCTGATGCTCAATCCCTCGAATAGGCGGTAATCCCGGTGGCACGTCTTGTGGAAAGACGTCAGCGAACTCCTGCAAAATGTTAGTGACAGCAGGAGGCAAAGAGGAAGGCACGTCCTCGAATGAAAATAATGCCTCTTTGCAAACAAAAGCATAGCAAACAGATTTGCTGAAATCTAGCTCATCAATATCAGATTTGGTGGCAAATAAACATGCACTTTTCAATTTAATTTCAGAAGCAACACTAGATGGTTTATTATTAGGCTTCATTTGTTGCTCAAATTCTTTTGCCACAATCTGATTTTCACTCTTATTCGTCTCCTGTTTTGCTTTATTAGCTCTATTAATATCATCTTTCGAAATGGAATCAGGAGTCATAGGAAGCAAAGTAATATTTTTATCCTTATGAACAAGAGTATAGTGATTGTTTCTACCATGGTGTACAGAATTTTTATCAAATTGCCATGGTCTACCAAGTAATAAGGAACATGCTTGCATAGGTACCACATCACAATCAACATAATCAGCATATGTAGATATACTAAAATGCACACGAACAGTACGTGTTACCTTAACCTTGCCGCTGTTGTTGAACCATTGGATGTAGTAAGGATGTGGATGTGGTCTTGTGGTGAGAGAAAGCTTCTCGACCATCTCCATGCTAGCCAAGTTGTTGCAGCTCCCTCCGTCTATGATGACGCGCACAGAACGTTCCTTCACAACTCCCTTGGTATGGAACAAATTGTGCCTCTGATTTTGCTCAGCTTGTGTGATCTGCACATTCAAAACACGTTGAGCAACTAAACATTCATACCTGTCAGCGTCTTCAGGAGCCATGTATTGCGTCTCATTATCAGAATCATCTCCACCATGTTCTTCACGTGTAATAAGAGCCAAAGTCTCATCATCATAGTCACTAGCGAACTCATATCCACCATCCGCGGTAGCAATCATCACACGCGGAGATTTGCATTCTCTCGCATAATGACCTCCTCCCTTACAACGACGACAAATAATATCACTTGTGTGCCCTGTTGATGCTATGGAAGAAGAAGAACGCTGTGTAGGCCCCGCAGGTGCGCTCTTGGCAGATAATGGTGGTTGTGCCTGTTTTCTTGTATCACGGCTGGAGGTGGCACCTGATGGAGGTGCTGGTGCAGTTGAAGTAGAAGATGCACGTGGTGTCCATGATGAAGGTCGGCCTGCAGAAAAGTTAGTTCGCCCCAATGCTTGTCGATCCTGCACTTCACGTTCAGCTTTACAAGCAAGATGGAATAAACGAGTGATATTAGTATACTCCTTATAGTCTAGAATGGTCTGAATCTCTCTATTTAATCCACCCAGAAAACGTGCAAGCATAGCTTCATTCTCCTCAACAATACCACATCTAATCATGCCAGTTTGTAATTCCTGATAATATTCTTCTACAGGATTTTTTCCTTGTCTTAAACGCTGCAATTTTTGAAGCAATTCACGTTGATAATATGGTGGAACCCAACGCGTACGCATAGCAGTTTTCAAAGCAGCCCAAGTAGTTGGAATAGGATATAATCTACAATGTTCAGACCACCATACACATGCAAAACTAGTGAAAGCACAAACAGCAGCAGCAACTCGTCTCTCCTCAGGATATTGTAAACATGTAAATCGTTGTTCAGTTTCTAACTCCCAAGTAAGATATATATCAGGAACATATCTACCCTCAAATGGTGGAATATTCAATTTCAGTTTAGGAATATGGACATCATCTCGTACCTGAGGTGGTGGTGCAGGCCTACCATTACGAATATATACCTGAGGTCGACCTGCTGGTGGTGGTGCTGGTGGCTGCTCGTTGATCTGATTTTGATCAACCTCATCCTCATAATCACCCGCATACTCATCATCCTCCTGGGTACCAGCAACAGCAGTAGCAGGAGCCACAGAAGTATCAACAGCAGCACCAACAGTTTGGCCAAACGCAAGAGGAACACGGCTCGCTCGGCGAAGGTCTATTTCGCGATGTGGAGGTAGTCGTTGTTGTTGTTGTTGGAGAGGTGCGTTAGGTGCAGCGGGTGGTGGTGGTGGAAGACGCGCGAGCAATTCATTAAATCTGTTATCGAGCTTTGTTTCGAACGTCTTCTCAAGGCCAGTGATCTTCTCCATGGCCTCTTCAAAATTGTTCAGCACATCTTGCACCTGTTCAGTCATCATTTGCTGAAACTTATCATGAAGCTCCTTGTTCGATAAATTCTCCCAGTCAATCTCGTCGGCTTGTGATCCTGGCATGGTTAGCAGCAATAGAAACACACAAGAATATGATCCTACAGACTACGAACAAGTGGTGGTGGTGGGTGTCACAAATCCGTCAAGCAAAACTCAAATTCTTACCAGTTCTTACCCAGCAACAGGCGGTGATCGGCAACCGTTGTAGTCAAAACTCTCAAAGCTTGGATAGAGCGATTACCAGGGAGAGTCAAACGCACGACGTAGATGTATGTGGAGCTGGGAAGGCTTATACTATGGTAGCAAAAAGGGTCAGCAATAATCAATTCAGAGATGCAAAGTTGAATAAACGCTCAACGACGGTACTGTGCTGGTCCTAGGCTAGACTGTGCTAGAGACGCGAGCCTAGAACACCAACAAAATCACGGCGCGGCACGTAAACAAGGGAAAAGCACACTCTGAATTTTTTTTTCGCTCTTTTTTTTTGCGCTCTTTTTTTTGCGCTGCTATTTTTTTTTGCGAAAAATCACTATAATGGCGAGTGTCTCAAAACTCTTCCTAGCTCAAACTGACAGGATGGGCACGAAATTTTTCGACCAATTTTTTTTTCGACTGCCCGGACCCAAAAACTGGAAACGGGTCAAAAAAAACTGCCTATAATGGCACCTGTCTCAAAACACTCAGAAACACCTAAAAATAGGATAGCCAGAATTTTTTTCGAAAAATGCGTTTTCGAAAATTTTTGGGCCTAAACGGAGCGTGGCTACCCGACTCATTTTTTTTCCCCGAAACCTACTCCGGCAAGGAAACACGAATCGGAATCTAGATGGATCCCGAAAACAAACTTAATAAGCAAGGAACTCGGATTGGTGGTGGATATATGGTGGTGGTATATGGCAGCGGTGGTGGTAGCGGTGGTAGTATATGGATATGGATCGGTGGTGGTATATGGGCACGGATTGGTGGTGTTATATGGATACGGATTCGGAGCGGTGGTGGTAGATGGCAGGGGCGATGATGATGGTGCGGCGGCGGCGTGACAACTTATGACCAGAACTCGAAACTCTAAAAGACTAGACTCTAAGACCAGCAACTAGACCGACGATGCAACCGCAAATTCAACAAAGCAAAACCCTAAAAAGATTATGCAAAGGCTCAGATTGGTTCGGATATGATGAACTAACCCTAATTTTTTTTGTGTGGCTTTTTCGTGGACTGTAGGTATGAAGAACAGACTCGATCTAAACTACGAAAAACTGTAAAATCTCACCGAGCAACCTGGAAATCTGATACCACTTGATAGAGGCAAAGGTGTCCCGTCTTTCGATGAGATGATGGATATCGCTTTGGTGGAAGTTGACTTTGACGATCCGACTACGAACGTGCGAGGACGTCGCGCCTTAGCAATCGCTAAACCAACTCCGAGAGGTTATTGACCACACCGGAGCACGATCAACCTGACCACGAGGGTCTGTTTCTTGCGAGCAAACGAAGAACAAGCAAGAAACTGAGATTGCAATCTGGATATTGCGAATATAAGATGAAAGCTTTATTGATCAAGGTGGGGTTCTGTGACGCCTTTTTCTGGTCGTTGAACACAAACGAAGTACGCGAACTTGCAGCTATGGCGAACTTTTAATCTAAACAAAACCCAAAGTCTAAACGATGCCCTAAGGGCTGTATATATGGAGGAAGAGGGGGGAATTTCGTGGCCCTTGGTGGAGGGGTCCGAAATCAACCCTATCTCTTGTTTCCCCACACATACGGACTCTAAAAATAGCCTATACTTATGTATTTCGAAATTACATGGGCCTGGCCCAATAATAAGGTGACGCAGCACCTAAAATAGCCTCGGGACGAAATTTATGAAGTGGCATCTTGTATATTTCGTCCAAGGCTTCATGCACCCATTATGGTGGCTTCAAAGTCCTGAAATCATCACTTGTAACTCCGTTCTTGTTCCCCTTGCGCATGCCATCATCTCCATGCTTGTTCTTGCTCCAATGTTCATCCTTCTCCAAGCTAGGCCCTTCATTTGTAAGCAAAACAAATGTATCCAATTTAGGCAGCATCATATTCTCATGAACATTAGAATCATTACCAAGAAACGAAAGTACCTGGTAATTTAGTTGGCGCGCACGAGCTCTAGTAATTGGTCCAGTATGTATAGCAGCAGGGGCTGTGGGTGTAACAATTGTATTGATGTCCTCATCAACTTTTCTCATCCACGCCATGCGAATCATTGAGCTTTCCTGAGATATTAATCTTGAAATAGCATTAGCTCAATGAGCTATGTGTTGTTAGGAATTACCAAAACCACCTAGGGATAGTTGCACTTTTAGTAATAGGTTGTTAGGAAAATGTAAAACAAAGGTTGGGCCTTACTGGAGGAGTTTTATTCAAAGCGAACTGTCAAGGGGTTCCCATAACACCCAACTGCGTAAGGAACACAAAATCAAGGAACATAACACCGGTATGACGGAAACTAAGGCGTCAAGAGTGGATCAAAACACCAGGCATAAGGCCGAGCCTTCCACCCTTTACCAAGTATATAGATGCATTAATTAATATAAGAGATATTGTGATATCCCAACATATCCATGTCCCAACATGGAACAAACTTCAACTTCACCTGCAACTAGCAACGCTATAAGAGGGGTTGAGCAAAAGTGGTAACATAGCTAGACAACGGTTTGCTAGGATGGTGGGTTAGAGGCTTGACATGGCAATATGGGAGGCATGATATAACAAGTGGTAGGTAGCGCGACATAGTGATAGAGTGAACAACTAGCAAGCAAAGATAGAAGTGATATCGAGGGTATGGTCATCTAGCCTGAGATCCCGCAAGGAAGAAGAACGAGTCCACGAAGAAGACAAATGGATGTAGTCGAACGGATCCTCACAACTCCGGAACAAAACGAAAGCTAACGAGAGAAGCAACATGGAAAGAAGCAAGCAACATAGTAAACAACCTTCACATAAACATGCATGATGCACAACCAAGTATGATGCATGCCCGATTTAATGAAACATGGCATGGCAAAGTGCATAAACAACACTACAAGTTAAGCGGAGCTCAATATGCAACGAGTTGCATATTGACGGAACACCACATGACTTATTTAGTTCTCTCTTGTTTTTGTACCCAACAATATTAAATGTTGTTAAACATGGCAAGAGGTGAACTACACATTTAAGCAAGTTTAAATGACGCCGGAAACAACAACAACAATTCCAGAAAATCCTCATATGCATATTTTGAATTAGCTACTGTTCTTCCCTAAACATAATTTTAGAGTTGCTAAAAATGCAAAGTAAGTACACCATGTTAATCTATGCATTTTTCTGCCCCATTTACATATAAAGTTTATTAAATTCGGAGCTACGGTTAATTAGTTATGAAATAAAGCATTTTAACATGACATTTAAGCAAATTAATGCAAATAGCAGTTTAAACATTTTAAACATAGATGAAAGTGGCATATTATGAAACTAGACAAAATTCTAAGTATATTACATATAAAGTTTAATTAATTCCGATGCACGGTTAGTGAGATATGATATGCATGAACATGAGGGGTTTTCTGTAAAACTGTCGTTCTCTGGATAATAGAAAAATTCACAGGCAGGAAAAAACCCTAAATGGGCCAAAACAGAGGCTGGCCTAACATGCACAGGAGGCGGCTGCTCACATTGGGCCAACAGGCCGAAGGGGAAGCAGAGTGGTGGGCCGGCGGATCTGGGCCGCGAGGATGCAGCCCACGCGGACGCGGTTAACGGTGACGACCGAGGTGTCGAGGCAGAGGCACCATCCTCCTCTGCCCGAACTCTTGCTGCTCGATGCAGCGAAGGAGACCCGCGGCTGGAGGGGACTTGGCGCGACGGGACTTGGCACAGCGACGGGAACCTGCCGGATCCGACAAGGAGTCGAACGAGGAGGTCGGGGATGAGGCGATGCTCAGCGCGGGGTTGCTGGACCTGGTGCCGCGGAGGTCACAGGCGATGCAGAGGAAGGCGGGGCTCGGAGCTCCAGCTGCGCGTCCATGGCGATGCAGAGGACGACAAGGCCGACTTAGGGCGGCGGGGTCGAGCGAAACCGGTGAGGAAGTCGGAAATGGTCGAGGACGACGACGTCCGGGCGCGGGATGCGAGGATGGCCGGCATAAACTCCTCGGGGGCTCCCTGTGCAGAGAACGAGAGAGACTTGAAGGCAGGGAGCTAGAGAGCCAAGAGAAATGAATGAGAGGAGAGGGAGAAGAAGCATGGGCAGCGGGGCACTCATCTCCGGCAATGGCGGCGCTCCAAACGGCGGCGGTGGCGCTCGTGGCTCCAGCGTGGAGGCCTCGGGCTCCTCTCAAGTGGGCACGCAGCTGACTGCTGGCGGTTGCGGGATCTCAGGCGGCTCTCCTGGCCGTTAGATGCATGATCCGGCGATCAGGATTGACAGGAGGGGCTGGATCTGGTTTGGTGGATTGGGGGAAACGAGATAGGAAGGCTGGTTGCGTGTGGGTTGGCTCGGGCGGGATCCCGAGGAAGATGCTGCTGGTAGCGGCGCGAGGGACAAGCTGCCTAGAATTTAGGGTTTGTCTAGAAATGGACAAATGGGGGACTATATATAGCAATATAGATCAGTTTAGGGCGGTTAGGTCCCTCCGACCGTAATCGGGCGGTCCGATATAATTAGGTTAGGAGAGTCCAACGAGAAACCGATGATACTTTATAGATGTTTGGGGATGATTCGGACCCAATGGTGACGACTGTTCGGGTTGGGTTCGGGGGAGTTTCGGGCGCGCGCGAGGGGTCGATGCACTGTGCATAGAGGGGTTAGGCGAACGAGGTCAAATGTGTGGTTGGATTGAGAAGAGAGAGGAGGAATGCAACCCAGCAACCGTTTCCGAAGACCAGAAACATCCGATGTTAGACCGGCTATAATGCCGCTATAGTTAACCGTTGGGGCGTCAAATGGACTCTGAATGCGATGAAGCTTGGCAGGCGACCTACTAACAACATAACAACACCGCATGCCAACTTTCATCCCATTTTGAGAACATTTTAATGCCACTTATAAAATAATATTTCTGAGGTGCCGCGGGCGCGTGCAAGTGTGTCTGGGCTCAGAACGGACAACGGACGGAACTGGGGGAACCCAGACGGATGCAAGTTTTGAAAACATGATGATGCAATGCACATGATGACATGGCAAGATGCGACACGCAAGCAAATTACATGGCAACAACGCGCATAACTGGAAGACACCTGGCGCAAAGATCTTGGGGCGTTACAGGTCTAGAGTGAGTGGTCTGTGTTGCCATCAATAGTGATGACACCTTTGGGTTCGGGCATCTTTAGCTTCAGGTAAGCGTAGTGGGGGACGGCGTTGAAGTGAGCGAACACCGTACGACCAAGAAGTGTGTGATAGCCATTGCGAAAAGGGACGGCATCGAAAATGAAATCTTTGCTGCGGAAGTTGTCGGGCGAGCTGAACACTACTTCCAAGGTCATGGTGCCCGAGTAGCGAGCTTCGACGCCTGCAATTACTCCTTTAAAGGTGGTGTTGCTGGGTTTGATCCTTGACGGATCAATACCCATTTTCCTTACTGTACCTGAATAGATCAGATTGAGGCTACTGCCTCCGTCCATGAGGACTCTAGTTAGGTGATACCCATCAATAATGGGATCAAGCACCATAGTCGTCGATCCTCCATGATGGGTACTGGTTGGGTGGTCCCTGCGGTCAACGGTGATCAGATATGAGACCATGGGTTGAATTTCGGGGCTACCGGCTCTAAGGCGTAGACATCCCGAAGTGTGCACTTCCTCTCCTTCTTGGGTAAGTGCGTGTCATAGATCATGTTCATAGTTTTTACCTCAGGGGTGAATTGCTTTTGGCCTCCATTGTTCGGCCCGCGAGGCTCATCATCGTCCTCGCTGTAGGGGCCCTTACCTTGCTCCTTGGCTGTGAGTTTGCTGGTCTATTTGATCACCCAATGGTTACGGTTGGTGTAGTTGGCGGGCTTTTTTGGGTGTTGTGGATCTGGCAGGGCCTATCCAGGATTTTGTCGAGTGTTGTCGGGTCGTCCCTGTTCCCTTTAGAGGGCTTCTTCCGCGGTCCCGGCTTTGAGTTGCTGAATCCAGCATTTACTGTCGTGTCCTCAGCTTCACCACCGTCACTACAAAAAAAGACACATACGTGACATTATGGCCAGAATGAAAAAAAATATGTCATGGCTATGACACTTCTATGACAATAATTGTGAAAAACCACGTATCATCATAGATGTGGTGGGCTCCTACTTCTATGACAAAAAATCATGACAGAAAATGGGCTTTTTCATCTTGGGCGGGCCGGGGACGCACCTGCATGACATTCTTTGGGCTGTCCATGACATAAAAAATCATGGTAGAAGTGAGAGCGAGGAAATTTTCGCGGAGTTCCTGGTTATGGTGGGTGGTCGGGGCCGAGCGATGCACTGTGGTTTGCGCATTTCTCTTGTACGTAGGCGTGCGTGTGAGGCGTTGGCTCTAACTGACCCCGAGGGAGAGGCGTTCACTTATTGAACCCGAGCAATTGCACTAGCTACGTTACTGAACCCCCTTGGTTGTTAACTAAACCCGAGCAATTCCTTCGTTGCTGACTGAACCCAGCGATTCCTTCGCTGTTGCTGCTAACTGAACCTGAGCGATCGATCACTACTGATGCTTACTGAAGCCGACCGAGCCCCCATGCGAGTCGCAACCTGCCAGTGTGTTGGGTTGCCTCTCGATGACCAGTGACCATTGCTACCGCACGCACAATGCGTAGAATGAGTCGAGACGTGGTGAGTTGAGCCAGTTGGGTTGGCTGTGGATGAACAGCTCCCGGTGGGGGTTGGATGAACATGACCCCATTGTACTAGGCGGTTGCCACTGGATGAACACGACCCCAAGAAGGCTCTGCATCCCAGCCGGTTGGGGGTGGATGAACAGGACCCCGCGGAGGCTAGTTGAACAGTAGCCGGTGGAGGCTGGATGAATAGTAGCCCGTGGATGAATAGTAGCTGATGGAGGCTGGAGCAAGCCGACGGAGGATGAACACTAGCCTGTGGAGGTTGGAGCGAGGCAGTATACGGTGGATGAACAGGACCCCGTTTCGAGCGTAGGTGCTCGAACAGAAGTTTGTTTCCTCCGTTTTGCGATATGCCACACCCTTCCCGATCAATAGGACCCTGTTTCAACCATAGGCACTCGAACAGAAGTTCGTTTCCTCCATTTTATGGTACATCAGACCCTTCCCAATGAACAAGACCCTGTTTCGACCGTACGCGATCGAACAGAAGGCCGTTTCCTCCATTCTGCGGTACGCCACGTTTCGGCTATTCCGTCCAAGCCGGTCGACTCCTGATGAACATGACGTATTCCGACCTAGTTAGCTGCCTCCTGATGAACACGATGTTGTTTCCTCCATTCTAACCCAGCCGGTTGCCTGCCGATGAACAAGACAATGTCGCTGTACGCGTTAGAGACCCCGCCTGTATGTACGTACATAGTTGTATTTACTTTCTTGCAGTGTGGTTGTACGTACGTGTACACAATATAGAAGGGACCGCGTGACATGCTACGTCGGCAGCTCTACTATGACACATCCCGCTCCTTAGTTCGCCACGGTTCATTGTTGCAGAGAGACCGATCGACTACTATGTACGTACATGTTCCAGACAGATAACGCTACCTACGCTTTCGACCTGGTGGGTCCCAGCTGTCAGGGGGTAAGGAGGCACTTCCTTCCGTGCGAAGATGTAACTAGTGGGTCTGAGCTCTCAGGGTAGAAACATTTTTTTTCGTGAAATACAGAGGCTCTTCCGGTGGGTCCCTGCTGTTAGGTGGAGGAATCCCTATTTTGCGCGTAATAAGGAGACCCTTCCTTACGTGCGGCCGTTAACCCAGCTGTCAGCCTCTCAACGTACAAACCTCTTCCGATGGATGTCGTTCGTTGACCATGTTAACCACACCATGTCGAGAGCACCAAGGCGGTGGACGATGGCGAGGCCTAGGATGGGAACAACACGAAGCCGGGGAAGACTCGGTAGTTTTTGCCACAGGGAGGGGAGTACAAGGGTTTACTGGTTCATGTGCGATCGCCGGAGATTAACAACATGTATGGGTGAGTAGAGGGATGGTCAGGCTAGCGATGTGAGTAGGGTGGTCGGTGAGGCCTGCGCGGCAGCACAACCGGCCACGAGAGGCAGGAGTAGGCGGCACGGCCGACGCTGGTTTGGGCGGCTGGAGCAAGAAGACAAGAGGTTGAAGAAGCACGTCCGTTGGATTAACATCGTATGGTCACTGCAGCTAGAATCGTTTATATTGACTAAGTTGACAAAGCCCTGTGTCCGCGTCAACTTAGTTGGCCCACAAGTGAGCCTCCAAATATGGTGGGTCCCAGCTAGCAGAGGGTAATCACTTTTTTGTGCGTAATATGGAGGCATTTCCTTGCGTGCGAAGATATAGCTTGTGGTTCCGAGCTGTCAATGATGAAGCTATGTACCTAGGGTAGTGATGAGGACATGACTACCTTGGATACGACCAAAAATATTGCATACATGCATATTTGTCAGGTGATTTCTAATGCAAACTATTCAATAATCTATTTATGTTATCCAGAACAAAAATACTTCACACACTTTTGTGTTTTGTCTAATTGCAGGTGTATGGGACATTTGTACAATCCACATATGAAGATAAGGGAAAAGGAGAAGTTTATGTTGTGTTCAAAAAGTCCTCTGAAGTCACTTTTGGGCCAAGAGAAGATAGAGTCCAAGTCTTTCATGTTCTGGATTCAGATTCGGACTGCACAGACATACCTGACTCAAAACGCCAACAACGTTTTCATACGGACTCCGAATTGGGTGATTCTTTTTTGTTGGAAACTAGATTTCGTGCTCTTTCCAACCCAATTGGATTCACCTTCAAATTCGTCCGGAGCGTTGAGTTACGGACGAAACAATCTGACGTTGCAGCAGAATTCGAGTCAAACTACAAGCCCAAAGGTGTTGCATCACCTCCACTTGGGCCCATGAGCCTTGTACGACCGAGGGTTAGTTTTAGGCTGCCTTGGGATTTTTTTAGTTAAAAGTTAGCCATTGCAACTTCGTGTACTTCGTTTGTGTCCAACGACCAGACCAAGACCGCTTACGGATCAGTTTTCAGGTTGCTCGGTGAGAATTTCCAGTTTTCCTAGATTAGATTTATTTTCTTACCTATTGTCCAAAAAAATGCCACAAAAAAGAATTAGATCTATTCATCCTTGTTCCAAGCCAGTCTGAGCCTTTGCAATTTTCGTTTCATTGCTTGCATAGTTGAATTATCGGTTGCATCGTCGTGTCGAGTTGCTGGTCTTAGTGTCTAGTTCGTTTAGAGTTTCGAGTTCAGTTCACATTAGTCACACCACCGCTGCATCATTATCTCTTCCGCTGTCCACCACCCATCCATCAATTTCCACCACGTGCTACCCACCATTCATTGTCATAATAATAGTTGAGATCGTTCACATCTTCACTTGATCCAATCTGCATCTTATCTAGTTTGTTTTGGAAAGAGGGAGAAAAAAAGAGAGAGAAAAAAACGAGAGAAAAAAAAGTCAGAGAAAAAAGGAGAGAAAGAAAAAAAAGTGCGAGGAAAAAAAAGAGAAAAAAACAAAATTCGGATCTTTTTAGACTCAATCTCGTAGTTGAATTCGGATTGGAATCTGTTTTGTGCACTGTTCAGTAAAACAACTTGCCTGTTGTTTCACATCATTATCTTTACCGCCGTTGTGATCTTCACTTATATCTTGCTGTCCAGAGCTACTTAGTATCCTTCATTGATGCTGGTTGTGCTACGACGTGACCTCATTAGTGTTCTAGGCTCGCGTCTCTAGTTCGGTCTAGCCTAGGACCAGCACAGTACCGTCGTTGAGCGTTTATTCAACATTGCATCTCTTAATTGATTATTGCTAATATTTTGCTACCATATATAGCCAACCCAGCTCCACATATTTCTACACCGTGTATACGCACGTTCCCCTAGCAATCGCTTTACACAATCTTCGGAGTTATTTGACACCGCTGGTTGCCTGTCACCACCTGCCGCATGATAAGAACTTATAAGATATTGATATTTGCTTTACTGTGAGCACTTTACAACCACATCTAGTAGTTCATAGGAACATTATTCTTGAATTTTGGTTCTTGTTTCTACTAATCATGACAGGTTCCAGAGATAGAAGTTCTTGGACGACGGACACATCTTCACCATCACGAGAGTTGGGATGGTTTAATGATGAACATTGCGAATCTTTTGAAATGAATAAGAGCTTCACTTATATGTGCAAACTGAGTTCTAATATTTTCATGCCTTCTACTTCTTGTGATAATTTTTTGGCTTTAGTTTTTATGAACTATGAAAGTTACTCATGTATACATGTGTCATACGTGCAAAAATCAAGGGAAGTTAAATTGGATGACATATACATATACAACATGTACATCTTGTCTCTTTTGTTAGCCACATTTCAGATTAAGCAACGCCGAGGACGGCTTTGTTTTCAAAAAGGGGAGGATGATGAGGACATGACTACCTTGGATACGACCAAAAATATTGCATACATGCATATTTGTCAGGTGATTTCTAATGCAAACTATTCAATAATCTATTTATGTTATCCAGAACAAAAATACTTCACACACTTTTGTGTTTTGTCTAATTGCAGGTGTATGGGACATTTGTACAATCCACATATGAAGATAAGGGAAAAGGAGAAGTTTATGTTGTGTTCAAAAAGTCCTCTCACGTCACTTTTGGGCCAAGAGAAGATAGAGTCCAAGTCTTTCATGTTCTGGATTCAGATTCGGACTGCACAGACATACCTGACTCAAAACGCCAACGACTTTTTCATACGGACTCCGAATTGGGTGATTCTTTTTTTTGTTGGAAACTAGATTTCGTGCTCTTTCCAACCCAATTGGATTCACCTTCAAATTCGTCCGGAGCGTTGAGTTACGGACGAAACAATCTGACGTTGCAGCAGAATCCGAGTCAAACTACAAGCCCAAAGGTGTTGCATCACCTCCACTTGGGCCCATGAGCCTTGTACGACCGAGGGTTAGTTTTAGGCTGCCTTGGGATTTGTTTAGTTAAAAGTTAGCCATTGCAACTTCGTGTACTTCGTTTGTGTCCAACGACCAGACCAAGACCGCTTACGGATCCCCACCATTATCAATACCTCATATATATTTGCAATATTCAGATTGCTTTATCATATTCTTGCTCGTTCTTCGATTGCTTGCAGGAATAGACCTTCGTGGTTAGGCTGACCGTGCTTCCGGCATCGTCAGTAACCTCAGGAGATTGGTTTAGTGATTGCTAAGGCGCAACATCGTGCACGTTTGTAGTCGGATCGTCAAAGTCGTCTCCACCAAATCGATAGTTATCATCTGATCGAAAGATCGGGACACCACCCTCGCCTCTATCAGGTAGGGGCACGGACCTGTCCAAGAGCCCTACCCAAGGACATCCCTAGAAGAAGTCACCTTTCAATCGACTTGAAGGTATCCTACTCGACGGGTTCAAGACACTCGACCATGAAGCCAACCACTCGACTGCCAGGAGACCTAAAGTCACTCAGCAGGCAAACGGTCGGCTATTAAGTGGTCTTTATGGTCATTATAGCACTTTATTAGGGGCGTTACCAGTAACGCCCAACCTTAAATGTACCTTAAACCCTGCATCACTGAGGGCAGGAGAGGGCCGACGAACTCTATATAAGCCACCCCCTCCTCAGTATGAAGGGTTCGCACCCCTGTTATTCACACACGCATAATTCAATCGACCACCTCCGGGCACCGAGACGTAGGGCTGTTACTTCCTCCGCGAAGGGCCTGAACTCGTACATCCTGGTGTATTTACAACTTCTCCATAGCTGAGATCTAGCCTCTCCATACACACCCCCCTACATCACTGTCAGAGTTAGAACCACGACAGTTGGCGCCCACCGTGGGGTAGGAATCTTAGCGCCCAGTTGGAGAAGTTGCGATCTTTTCCGATCCCTTTGATCATGGTTTCTCGCGGAGTTTTGGTGGAGGGCCACGAGATCCGTCTCGGCGCGCTCACGTTCATCGCCGACGACTCCGCCTGGCTTCAGGAGGCACCACTCGACTTCGATGCGCTCCCCGTCCGCGGTGCGACGCACTTCCGCGCGTGCATTCGTGGCGTCCTCCTGCGGCAGCCGTCGACCCAGTATTAGTCGGCCTCCGTGTCGTCTCCCCGCCCTATCTCCCACCGGCGCAAGCGCTCTGGCCGGTCGAGACTTCGGAGGTGGGTGAGGCATGCCGTGGCCGGCCAGTCGGCAACCCCGCAAGTCACGACAATCGAGCCCGACGAATCCCTCTACGGCCTGTTCGACCTGTTGACTGGCTCCGCGGGGACCGCATCGAGTGCGACAACAGCGACCCGGCGGCTGAGGTTCTGGCGGTCGATGGAACACACAATCCTCCCGGTTTCCCTCGCACAGATGGAGGCGCGGGTGGAGGCGAACTGTCGCATCCTCACGATGAATATCTCCCCGAACCTCTCACGTTAGTGCAGCGAGAGGAGCTTCGCCGCCGGAACATGGATGCACTCCACACTCCTATCGTCAGAGAAACCCCCGAGGCCCGGGCCTTGGAGGACGCGCGCTTGGCTAACTTGGCCGAGCGCACTCGACTGGAGAATCTCCAGCAAATACTCGACGAGCAAGCGCGTGAGCGGGCTCCCGAGTCCAGTCGACGTCGGCTCTTCCCGCCTACGCAGGTATATCGAACCCCAGTTCAGAATTTGGCAGCCGCGGCCCGTATAGCGGAATCGATTCAGCCCTCCCAGTCGGAGGCTGGCAGGGGCTTGTTGCAAATCAGAGCGTTGCTCCGGGCGGCGGGAAACCAGAATTCCGCCGTTTCTCAGTCGCGGAATAGGATCCACAGTCGATCCGTTGCAACAGATAGAGTCCAGTCGGCTCACAGCTCGAGATCACCCCCGAGGCGTGAGGGACGTGGTGACCGGCATGATCAGTACAGGAGGAATGAGCAGTATGATCACCGATTCGATCATGATGATCGACGTTGAGTGCCAACCCCTCCCCCGAGGAGTGGGTCGTATGCGCCTCGACGGCAAGATGACAGACGCCCTCATAGTGTTGGGCAGAGGATTCCAGTCGACCCCAGGGACCCAGGCTTTGATGCGAGATCCATCCTCGTTCAAGGTTTGGTTGACAGGAACAGAGCTCATCGGGAAGGCCACAATAGAGATGCGCCTGCCAGCAGCAGAGTGCATGCTTCAGGGCCAGAGTGTTTCAGTCGAGCCATCAGGGCCGCAGTGATTCCTCCCAACTTCCGGTTGGCGACCGGAGTCAGCAAGTTCACCGGCGAGTCTAAGCCTGACACTTGGCTCGAAGACTACCGAGTGGCTGTCCAGATTGGTGGCGGCAATGATGAGGTGGCTATGAAGCATTTGCCTCTCCTGTTAGAGGGCTCAGCCAGAGCGTGCCTGAATCAGTTAGCACCTAGCAGCATCTACACTTGGAAGGATCTCTCTCGAGTGTTTGTCACAACCTTTGAAGAAACATGCAAGCGACCGGCAGGCCTTACAGAATTGCGGTCCTGCGTGCAGAAACCGAGTGAAACTCTGAGGGATTACATCCAGAGGTGGATCACTTTGCATCACACGGTCGAGAATGTACCAGATCACCAAGCAGTTTGTGCCTTTAAAGAAGGCGTCAAGAACAGAGAGTTGAACCTGAAGTTCGGTCGGACCGGAGAAATGTCTCTGAATCGGATGATGGAAATTGCCACCAAATACGCTAACGGAGAAGATGAAGATCGACTCCGGAGTGGCAAGCAGAAAGCAGTCGCCCAGGAAACCGGAGGCAATTCCAGTCGAAAGCAGAAGCGGAAGGCCGAGCCAGCCGCTCCTGGGGAGGCCCTGGCCGTGACCCAGGGAAAATTCAAGGGGAAACCCAAGGTGCCCTGGAACCCCAAGAAAGTCGAGGATCAAGATGGAAATGATGTTTTGGATCTGCCATGTCACATCCACACCAAGAAAGATGAAGAGGGTAATTTTATTTACCCAAAGCATACCACTCGACAGTGCCGGCTCCTAATCCAGCAGTTTCAAGGCAAACAGTCCAAGGACAAGGAAAAAGAGTTGGACAGAGTTGAGGACAAGGAAGACAGTGACGATGGGTACCCCCAAGTCAATTCCACCCTGATGATTTTTGCTGATGTCGAAAGCAAAAGTCGACTGAAAGTCATTAACCGTGAAGTGAATATGGTTGCCCCGGCAACACCCAGCTACCTGAAGTGGTCTCAGACTGCCATCACGTTCGACCAGTCCGATCACCCTGTGCACATTCCCACCCCTGGGAGGCAAGCTCTGGTGGTCGATCCAATTGTCGAAGGCACTCGACTGACCAAAGTTCTGATGGATGGTGGCAGTGGCCTGAACATACTGTATGCAGAAATGTTGAAAGGGATGGGCATTCCGATGTCCAGGCTCAGTGCCAGCAACATGAGTTTCCATGGAGTCATTGCTGGAAAGAAAGCCGAGTCACTCGGCCAGATTGCTCTCGATGTGGTTTTTGGTGATTCAAAGAATTACTGCAAGGAAAAGTTGACATTTGAGGTTGTGGACTTCCAAAGTGCTTATCATGCTATTCTAGGCCGGCCAGCTTATGCACGCTTCATGGCTCGACCGTGCTATGTGTATCTCAAGTTGAAGATGCCCGGCCCCAAAGGCGTGATCACCGTTACAGGCAATCGGAAGAAAGCAGAGGAGTGTTTTCAGAAAGGATCAAAGATCGCTGATGCTCAGATGTCAGTAGTCGAACTGCAAGAGTACCAGAAGACTGCTGATCCGAGCGAATTGCTGTGAGCCAAGAAGCCAGCTTCAGAATCATCTTTTCAGTCGTTCAGTGAAACTAAGCCAGTTCACATTCACCCGACCGACCCCAATACCGCCCCGACTCACATCTCAACGACGCTCGACTCCAAATAGGAAGAAGCGCTCATCCAGTTCCTCCGTGAGAACTGGGACATCTTCGCATGGAAGCCTTCTGACATGCCTGGAGTTCCCAGGGGGCTGGCTGAGCATCGTCTACGAGTCGAGCCGAAGTTCAAGCCTGTGAAAGAACATCTTCGACGGTCCGCCGTCCAGAAAAGGAAAGCTATTGGCGAGGAGGTGGCTCGGCTCTTAGCAGCGGAGTTCATCTGAGAGATTTATCACTCCGAGTGACTCGCCAATGTTGTCATGGTCCCCAAGAAGGACAAGTCACTTCACATGTGCATTGACTTTAAACACATCAATCGGGCCTGCCCGAAAGATCATTTCCCTCTCCCCCGCATCGACCAGGTAGTTGACTCGACCGCGGGGTGTGAGCGTTTGTCTTTTCTAGATGCTTATTCAGGGTACCATCAGATCCGTCTGTATGGACCCGCCGAAATCAAAACGGCTTTCATCACCCCATTCAGGTGCCTCTGTTATGTCACCATGCCCTTCGGCCTCAAGAATGCTGGAGCCACGTTCATGAGGATGATTCAGAAGTGTTTGCTCACTTAGATCAGTCGGAACGTAGAAGCATACATGGATGATATTGTGGTTAAGTCACGGAAAGGTTCCGACCTACTGACTGACCTTGCTGAAACCTTTGCTAACCTCAGGAGATACGATATCAAGCTCAATCCATCAAAGTGCACATTCGGAGTTCTAGGTGGAAAGTTACTCGGTTTTCTCGTTTCCGAACAAGGAATCGATGCCAATCCTGAGAAAGTTGGCACCATACTCCGGATGAAGCGCCCTGTGCGTGTACACGATGTACAGAAACTTACATGTTGTTTGGCCGCTCTAAGTCGATTCATTTCTCGTCTCAGTGAAAAGGCGTTGTGATAAAGGCAAAGGTGTCCCGTCTTTCGATGAGATGGTGGATTTCGCTTTGGTGGAAGTCGACTTTGACGATCCGACTACGAACGTGCGAGGACGTCGCGCCTTACCAATCGCTAAACCAACTCCGAGAGGTTATTGACCACGCCGGAGCACGATCAACCTGACCACGAGGGTCTGTTTCCTGCGAGCAAACGAAGAACAAGCAAGAAACTAAGATTGCAATCTGGATATTGCGAATATAAGATGAAAGCTTTATTGATCAAGGTGGGGTTCTATGACGTCTTTGTCTGGTCGTTGAACACAAACGAAGTACGCGAAGTTGCAGCTATGGCGAACTTTTCATCTAAACAAAACCCAAAGTCTAAACGATGCCCTAAGGGCTGTATATATGGAGGAAGAGGGGGGAATTTCGTGGCCCTTGGTGGAGGAGTCCGAAATCAACCCTATCTCTTGTTTCCCCACACATACGGACTCTAAAAATAGCCTATACTTATGTATTTCGAAATTACATGGGCCTGGCCCAATAATAAGGTGACGCAGCACCTAAAATAGCCTCGGGACGAAATTTATGAAGTGGCATCTTGTATATTTCGTCCAAGGCTTCATGCACCCATTATGGTGGCTTCAAAGTCCTGAAATCATCACTTGTAACTCCGTTCTTGTTCCCCTTGCGCATGCCATCATCTCCATGCTTGTTCTTGCTCCAATGTTCATCCTTCTCCAAGCTAGGCCCTTCATTTGTAAGCAAAACAAATGTATCCAATTTAGGCAGCATCATATTCTCATGAACATTAGAATCATTACCAAGAAACGAAAGTACCTGGTAATTTAGTTGGCGTGCACGAGCTCTAGTAATTGGTCCAGTATGTATAGCAGCAGGGGCTGTGGGTGTAACAGTTGTATTGATGTCCTCATCAGTGTTCCTATTGAGCCAGGACAAACTTCTGTTGCCGCTGCTACTGCTGTTGGTGCTTCTTTGGCTCCTGCTACTGCTCCTGCTGGTACCCAGGAGGATGATGAGTATGCGGGTGATTATGAGGATGAGGTTGATCAAAATCAGATCTACGAGCAGCCACCAGCACCACCACCAGCAGGTCGACCTCAGGTATATATTCGTCATGGTAGGCCAGCACCACCACCTCAGGTACGCGATGATGTCCATATTCCTAAACTGAAATTGAATATTCCACCATTTGAGGGTAGATATGTTCCTGATATATATCTTACTTGGGAGTTAGAAACTGAACAACGATTTACATGTTTACAATATCCTGAGGAGAGACGAGTTGCTGCTGCTGTTTGTGCTTTCACTAGTTTTGCATGTGTATGGTGGTCTGAACATTGTAGATTATATCCTATTCCAACTACTTGGGCTGCTTTGAAAACTGCTATGCGTACGCGTTGGGTTCCACCATATTATCAACGTGAATTGCTTCAAAAATTGCAGCGTTTAAGACAAGGGAAAAATTCTGTAGAAGAATATTATCAGGAATTACAAACTGGCATGATTAGATGTGGTATTGTTGAGGAGAATGAAGCTATGCTTGCATGTTTTCTGGGTGGATTAAATAGAGAGATTCAGACCATTCTAGACTATAAGGAGTATACTAATATCACTCATTTATTCCATCTTGCTTGTAAAGCTGAACGTGAAGTGCAGGATCGACAAGCATTGGCGCGAACTAACTTTTCTGCAGGCCGACCTTCATCATGGACACCGCGTGCATCTTCTACTTCAACTGCACCAGCACCTCCATCCGGTGCCACCTCCAGCCGTGATACAAGAAAACAGGCACAACCACCATTATCTGCCAAGAGCGCACCTGCGGGGCCTGCACAGCGTTCTTCTTCTTCCATGGCATCAACAGGGCACACAAGTGATATTATTTGTCGTCGTTGTAAGGGAGGAGGTCGTTATGCGAGAGAATGCAAATCTCCGCGTGTGATGATTGCTACCGCGGATGGTGGATATGAGTCCGCTAGTGACTATGATGAGGAGACTTTGGCTCTTATTACACGTGAAGAACATGGTGGAGATGATTCTGATCATGAGACGCAATACATGGCTCCTGAAGACGCTGACAGGTATGAATGTTTAGTTGCTCAACGTGTTTTGAGTGTGCAGGTCACACAAGCTGAGCAAAATCAGAGGCACAATTTGTTCCATACCAAGGGAGTTGTGAAGGAACGTTCTGTGCGCGTCATCATAGACGGAGGGAGCTGCAACAACTTGGCTAGCATGGAGATGGTGGAGAAGCTTTCTCTCACCACAAGACCACATCCACATCCTTACTACATCCAATGGTTCAACAACAACGGCAAGGTTAAGGTAACACGTACTGTTCGTGTGCATTTTATATCTCTACATATGCTGATTATGTTGATTGTGATGTGGTACCTATGCAAGCATGTTCCTTATTACTTGGTAGACCATGGCAATTTGATAAAAATTCTGTACACCATGGTAGAAACAATCACTATACTCTTGTTCATAAGGATAAAAATATTACTTTGCTTCCTATGACTCCTGATTCCATTTTGAAAGATGATATTAATAGAGCTAATAAAGCAAAACAGGAGACGAATAAGAGTGAAAATCAGATTGTGGCAAAAGAATTTGAGCAACAAATGAAGCCTAATAATAAACCATCTAGTGTTGCTTCTGAAATTAAATTGAAAAGTGCATGTTTATTTGCCACCAAATCTGATATTGATGAGCTAGATTTCAGCAAATCTGTTTGCTATGCTTTTGTGTGCAAAGAGGCATTATGTTCATTCGAGGACGTGCCTTCCTCTTTGCCTCCTGCTATCACTAACATTTTGCAGGAGTTCGCTGACGTCTTTCCACAAGACGTGCCACCGGGATTACCGCCTATTCGAGGGATTGAGCATCAGATTGACTTAATTCCCGGTGCTTCACTGCCAAACCGTGCACCATACCGTACCAATCCAGAGGAGACGAAGGAGATTATGCGTCAAGTACAAGAGCTTCTCGACAAAGGTTATATACGCGAATCCCTTAGTCCTTGTGCTGTTCCTATTATTCTAGTGCCGAAAAAGGATGGTACATCACGTATGTGTGTTGATTGTAGAGGCATTAATAATATTACTATTCGTTATCGTCATCCTATTCCTAGGCTAGATGATATGCTTGATGAATTGAGTGGCTCTACAATATTCTCCAAAGTTGATTTGCGTAGTGGATACCATCAAATTCGTATGAAATTGGGAGATGAATGGAAAACAGCATTCAAAACTAAGTTTGGGTTATATGAGTGGTTAGTCATGCCTTTTGGGTTAACTAATGCACCTAGTATGATGAGGACATCAATACAATTGTTACACCCACAGCCCCTGCTGCTATACATACTGGACCAATTACTAGAGCTCGTGCACGCCAACTAAATTACCAGGTACTTTCGTTTCTTGGTAATGATTCTAATGTTCATGAGAATATGATGCTGCCTAAATTGGATACATTTGTTTTGCTTACAAATGAAGGGCCTAGCTTGGAGAAGGATGAACATTGGAGCAAGAACAAGCATGGAGATGATGGCATGCGCAAGGGGAACAAGAACGGAGTTACAAGTGATGATTTCAGGACTTTGAAGCCACCATAATGGGTGCATGAAGCCTTGGACGAAATATACAAGATGCCACTTCATAAATTTCGTCCCGAGGCTATTTTAGGTGCTGCGTCACCTTATTATTGGGCCAGGCCCATGTAATTTCGAAATACATAAGTATAGGCTATTTTTAGAGTCCGTATGTGTGGGGAAACAAGAGATAGGGTTGATTCCGGACTCCTCCACCAAGGGCCACGAAATTCCCCCCTCTTCCTCCATATATACAGCCCTTAGGGCATCGTTTAGACTTTGGGTTTTGTTTAGATTAAAAGTTCGCCATAGCTGCAACTTCGCGTACTTCGTTTGTGTTCAACGACCAGACAAAGGCGTCACAGAACCCCACCTTGATCAATAAAGCTTTCATCTTATATTCGCAATATCCAGATTGCAATCTCAGTTTCTTGCTTGTTCTTCGTTTGCTCGCAGGAAACAGACCCTCGTGGTCAGGTTGATCGTGCTCCGGCGTGGTCAATAACCTCTCGGAGTTGGTTTAGCGATTGCTAAGGCGCGACGTCCTCGCACGTTCGTAGTCGGATCGTCAAAGTCGACTTCCACCAAAGCGAAATCCACCATCTCATCGAAAGACGGGACACCTTTGCCTCTATCAAAGAGGAAGGCACGTCCTCGAATGAAAATAATGCCTCTTTGCACACAAAAGCATAGCAAACAGATTTGCTGAAATCTAGCTCATCAATATCAGATTTGGTGGCAAATAAACATGCACTTTTCAATTTAATTTCAGAAGCAACACTAGATGGTTTATTATTAGGCTTCATTTGTTGCTCAAATTCTTTTGCCACAATCTGATTTTCACTCTTATTCGTCTCCTGTTTTGCTTTATTAGCTCTATTAATATCATCTTTCAAAATGGAATCAGGAGTCATAGGAAGCAAAGTAATATTTTTATCCTTATGAACAAGAGTATAGTGATTGTTTCTACCATGGTGTACAGAATTTTTATCAAATTGCCATGGTCTACCAAGTAATAAGGAACATGCTTGCATAGGTACCACATCACAATCAACATAATCAGCATATGTAGAGATATAAAATGCACACGAACAGTACGTGTTACCTTAACCTTGCCGTTGTTGTTGAACCATTGGATGTAGTAAGGATGTGGATGTGGTCTTGTGGTGAGAGAAAGCTTCTCCACCATCTCCATGCTAGCCAAGTTGTTGCAGCTCCCTCCGTCTATGATGACGCGCACAGAACGTTCCTTCACAACTCCCTTGGTATGGAACAAATTGTGCCTCTGATTTTGCTCAGCTTGTGTGACCTGCACACTCAAAACACGTTGAGCAACTAAACATTCATACCTGTCAGCGTCTTCAGGAGCCATGTATTGCGTCTCATGATCAGAATCATCTCCACCATGTTCTTCACGTGTAATAAGAGCCAAAGTCTCCTCATCATAGTCACTAGCGGACTCATATCCACCATCCGCGGTAGCAATCATCACACGCGGAGATTTGCATTCTCTCGCATAACGACCTCCTCCCTTACAACGACGACAAATAATATCACTTGTGTGCCCTGTTGATGCCATGGAAGAAGAAGAACGCTGTGCAGGCCCCGCAGGTGCGCTCTTGGCAGATAATGGTGGTTGTGCCTGTTTTCTTGTATCACGGCTGGAGGTGGCACCGGATGGAGGTGCTGGTGCAGTTGAAGTAGAAGATGCACGCGGTGTCCATGATGAAGGTCGGCCTGCAGAAAAGTTAGTTCGCGCCAATGCTTGTCGATCCTGCACTTCACGTTCAGCTTTACAAGCAAGATGGAATAAATGAGTGATATTAGTATACTCCTTATAGTCTAGAATGGTCTGAATCTCTCTATTTAATCCACCCAGAAAACATGCAAGCATAGCTTCATTCTCCTCAACAATACCACATCTAATCATGCCAGTTTGTAATTCCTGATAATATTCTTCTACAGAATTTTTCCCTTGTCTTAAACGCTGCAATTTTTGAAGCAATTCACGTTGATAATATGGTGGAACCCAACGCGTACGCATAGCAGTTTTCAAAGCAGCCCAAGTAGTTGGAATAGGATATAATCTACAATGTTCAGACCACCATACACATGCAAAACTAGTGAAAGCACAAACAGCAGCAGCAACTCGTCTCTCCTCAGGATATTGTAAACATGTAAATCGTTGTTCAGTTTCTAACTCCCAAGTAAGATATATATCAGGAACATATCTACCCTCAAATGGTGGAATATTCAATTTTAGTTTAGGAATATGGACATCATCTCGTACCTGAGGTGGTGGTGCAGGCCTACCATTACGAATATATACCTGAGGTCGACCTGCTGGTGGTGGTACAGGTGGCTGCACGTAGTGTTGATTTTGATCAACCTCATCCTCATAATCTCCCTCATAATCATCCTCCTCCACATCAGCAGCAGGAGCCACAGAAGTATCAACAGCAGCACCAACAGTTTGGCCAAACGCAAGAGGAACACGGCTTGCTCGGCGGAGGTCTGCTTCGCGACGTGGAGGTAGTCGTTGTTGTTGTTGTTGGAGAGGTGCGTTTGGTGCAGCGGGTGGTGGTGGTGGAAGACGCGCGAGCAATTCATTAAACTTGTTATCGAGCTTTGTTTCGAACGTCTTCTCAAGGCCAGTGATCTTCTCCATGGCCTCTTCAAAATTGTTCAGCACATCTTGCACCTGTTCAGTCATCATTTGCTGAAACTTATCATGAAGCTCCTTGTTCGATAAATTCTCCCAGTCAATCTCGTCGGCTTGTGATCCTGGCATGGTTAGCAGCAATAGAAACACACAAGAATATGATCCTACAGACTACGAACAAGTGGTGGTGGTGGGTGTCACAAATCCGTCAAGCAAATCTCAAATTCTTACCAGTTCTTACCCAGCAGCAGGCGGTGATCGGCAACCGTTGTAGTCAAAAACTCTCAAAGCTTGGATAGAGCGATTACCAGGGAGAGTCAAATGCACGACGTAGATGAATGTGGAGCTGGGAAGGCTTATAATATGGTAGCAAAAAGGGTCAGCAATAATCAATTCAGAGATGCAAAGTTGAATAAACGCTCAACGACGGTACTGTGCTGGTCCTAGTCTAGACTGTGCTAGAGACGCGAGCCTAGAACACTAACAAAATCACGGCGCGGCACGTAAACAAGGGAAAAGCACACTCTGAATTTCTTTTTTTTGCTCTTTTTTTTTGGCGCTCTTTTTTTTTGCGCTGCTTTTTTTTTTTGCGAAAAATCACTATAATGGCGAGTGTCTCAAAACTCTTCCTAGCTCAAACTGACAGGATAGGCACGAAATTTTTTCGACCAATTTTTTTTTTCGACTGCTCGGACCCAAAAACTGGAAACGGGTCAAAAAAAAACTTCCTATAATGGCACCTGTCTCAAAACACTCAGAAACACCTAAAAATAGGATAGCCAGAATTTTTTTCGAAAAATGCGTTTTCGAAAAATTTTGGGCCTAAACGGAGCGTGGCTACCCGACTCTTTTTTTTTCCCGTAACCTACTCCGGCAAGGAAACACGAATCGGAATCTAGATGGATCCCGAAAACAAACCTAATAAGCAAAGAACTCGGATTGGTGGTGGATATATGGTGGTGGTATATGGCAGCGGTGGTGGTAGCGGTGGTAGTATATGGATATGGATCGGTGGTGGTATATGGACACGGATTGGTGGTGGTATATGGATACGGATTCGGTGCGGTGGTGGTAGATGGCAGGGGCGATGATGATGGTGCGGCGGCGGCGTGACAACTTATGACCAGAACTCGAAACTCTACAAGACTAGACTCTAAGACCAGCAACTAGACACGACGATGCAACCGGAAATTCAACAAAGCAAAACCCTAAAAAGATTATGCAAGGCTCAGATTGGTTCGGATATGATGAACTAACCCTAAATTTTTTTTGTGGCTTTTTCGTGGACTATAGGTATGAAGAACAGACTCGATCTAAACTACGAAAAACTGTAAAATCTCACCGAGCAACTTGGAAATCTGATACCACTTGATAAAGGCAAAGGTGTCCCGTCTTTCGATGAGATGGTGGATTTCGCTTTGGTGGAAGTCGACTTTGACGATCCGACTACGAACGTGCGAGGACGTCGCGCCTTAGCAATCGCTAAACCAACTCCGAGAGGTTATTGACCACGCCGGAGCACGATCAACCTGACCACGAGGGTCTGTTTCCTGCGAGCAAACGAAGAACAAGCAAGAAACTAAGATTGCAATCTGGATATTGCGAATATAAGATGAAAGCTTTATTGATCAAGGTGGGGTTCTGTGACGTCTTTGTCTGGTCGTTGAACACAAACAAAGTACGCGAAGTTGCAGCTATGGCGAACTTTTAATCTAAACAAAACCCAAAGTCTAAACGATGCCCTAAGGGCTGTATATATGGAGGAAGAGGGGGGAATTTCGTGGCCCTTGGTGGAGGAGTCCGAAATCAACCCTATCTCTTGTTTCCCCACACATACGGACTCTAAAAATAGCCTATACTTATGTATTTCGAAATTACATGGGCCTGGCCAAATAATAAGGTGACGCAGCACCTAAAATAGCCTCGGGACGAAATTTATGAAGTGGCATCTTGTATATTTCGTCCAAGGCTTCATGCACCCATTATGGTGGCTTCAAAGTCCTGAAATCATCACTTGTAACTCCATTCTTGTTCCCCTTGCGCATGCCATCATCTCCATGCTTGTTCTTGCTCCAATGTTCATCCTTCTCCAAGCTAGGCCCTTCATTTGTAAGCAAAACAAATGTATCCAATTTAGGCAGCATCATATTCTCATGAACATTAGAATCATTACCAAGAAACGAAAGTACCTGGTAATTTAGTTGGCGTGCACGAGCTCTAGTAATTGGTCCAGTATGTATAGCAGCAGGGGCTGTGGGTGTAACAATTGTATTGATGTCCTCATCACGTTGCCTCTTTACCGACTGATGAAGAAGTCTGACAAGTTCGAGTGGACTCCAGAAGCTGACGCAGCGTTTGCAGAGCTCAAAGCTCTGCTCTCCACCCAGCCGGTGCTTGCTGCCCCAATCAGTAAAGAGCCTCTGCTGCTGTACATTGCGGCCACGGGACAAGTTGTCAGTACAGTACTTACGGTCGAGCGGGAAGAAGAAGGAAAGGCCTTCAGAGTTCAGCGCCCAGTATATTATGTGTCTGAAGTTTTGACCCCTTCGAAGCAAAGATATCCCCATTACCAGAAGCTTGTATATGGGATCTACATGACCACGAAGAAGGTTGCACACTACTTCTCTGACCATTCCATTACAGTCGTCAGCGACGCTCCACTGTCAGAGATCTTGCATAACAGAGATGCAGCTGGTCGAGTGGCGAAGTGGGCGATTGAACTCCTTCCCCTAGACATCAAGTTTGAAGCAAAGAAGGCTATCAAGTCCCAAGCAATTGCAGATTTCGTCGCCGAATGGATTGAACAGCAGCTTCCGACTCAAGTTCACTCGGAGCACTGGCCATGTTCTTCGATGGATCTAAGATGCTGAATGGTTCCGGTGCTGGGGTAGTCTTGGTCTCCCCCCGAGGAGATAAGCTCAGATATGTTCTCTAGATGCACTTCGATTCCTCCAATAATGAAGCAGAATATGAAGCACTCTTGTATGGGTTGCGCATGGCCATTTCACTCGGCGTCCGGCGCCTCATGGTCTATGGCGACTCAGATTTGGTGGTTAATCAGGTGATGAAGGAGTGGGACGTCAGAAGCCCAGCTATGACTGGTTACTGCAACGCAGTAAGAAAGCTAGAAAAGAAATTCGAGGGGCTAGAGCTTCATCACATCCCCCGACTGAAAAATCAAGCAGCTGATGATCTGGCAAAGATAGGCTCCAAGAGAGAAGCCATTCCCAGCAATGTGTTTTTGGAGCACATCCGCTCGCCGTCAGTCCAGGAGGATCCTTTTACAGAAGAAGCCCCACAACCGAAAAGTGCCACAGATCCGAGTGAATTCGAAATTCCTGCTGTGGTCGACCTAGTCATGGAGGTCTTGGCAATCACTCCCGACTGGACGGTACCATACATCACGTATATCTTGAGGAAAGAACTCCCGGAGGACGAGGAAGAGGCTCGACAGATCGTCCGCCGATCCAAGGCCTTCACAGTCATAAAGGGACAGTTGTATAGGGAAAGCGCGACTGGAATCGGTCAGAAGTGCATAACACCAGAAGAGGGTCAGATAATCCTTGATGATATCCACTCAGGGACCTGTGATCACCATGCGTCCTCTCGGACCATTGTGGCTAAAGCATACCGAGCGGGATTTTACTGGCCAAGAGCAAATGAGATGGCAACAGAGATAGTCGACAAGTGTGGAGGCTGCCAGTTCTACTCCAACATGTCACACAAGCCTGCATCAGCCCTGAAGACCATTCCACTCGTCTGGCCCTTTGCTGTCTGGGGATTGGACATGGTTGGTCCACTGAGAACAGGCAGGAGCGGATTCACACATGTGCTTGTGGCAGTCGACAAGTTCACCAAATGGATTGAAGCCAAGCCTATCAAAAATCTTGATGCCAGCACTGCTATCGGTTTTATCAGAGAGTTGATATTCAGATATGGGGTCCCACATAGCATCATCACTAACAATGGGTCAAACTTCGATTCAGACAAGTTCAGAGCTTTTTGCGCCTCTCAAGGCACACGAGTCGACTACGCCTCGGTCGCGCATCCTCAGTCGAATGGACAAGCTGAAAGAGCAAATGGTCTGATTCTCAAAGGACTGAAGCCTCGACTGATGCGTGATCTCAAGCACGCAGCAGGCGCTTGGGTCGACGAACTTCCGTCAGTTTTGTGGGGGCTGAGGACCACCCCGAACCGGTCGACCGGAAGAACGCCATTCTTTTTGGTCTACGGAGCTGAAGCCGTCCTGCCAAGTGATCTACTTCACAACGCCCCCAGAGTCGAGCTTTATAACGAAGACGAAGCAGAGCAAGCCCGGCAAGACGCAGTCGACCTCCTAGAGGAGGAGAGGGAAATGGCTATGATCAGATCGACCATCTATCAGCAAGACTTGCGTCGATTCCATGCCAGAAATGTGAAGAGCCGAGCCTTCCAGGAAGGAGATTTGGTCCTCCGAGTGGATCAACAGAAACCACACAAACTTGCTCCTACTTGGGAAGGCCCCTTCATCGTCACCAGAGTCCTCCACAATGGAGCGTATCACCTCTACAATGTTCATCGCCAGATCGACGAGCCACGAGCTTGGAATGCGGAACTGCTCCGCCCCTTTTACACTTGAGTTCTCCCTTGGACGAGATGTAATAAGAAAAAATTTCTGCAGTTTATTTTTACCAAAGACGAGTGTTCCAATAATTGCTGTCATTCTTGTTTGCATACGAAATCCCCCAGTGGGTGACTTAGCTGCGAATCCGTTTCGCCTAAGTTTGAAAAAATCCTACCGAGCAGAGAGCAATCCTCCCACTCGGGGGCTTAGCTGCAGTCCAGTACTCGCCTAAGTTTGAAAAAATCCTACCGAGTGGAGAGCAATCCTCCCACTCGGGGGCTTAGCTGCAATCCAGTACTTGCCTAAGTTCTCCCACTTAGAGACTTAGCTGCAGTCAGGCACTCGCCTAAGTTTGAAAATATCCTACCGAGTGGAGAGCAATCCTCCCACTCGGGGGCTTAGTTGCAGTCCAGTACTCGCCTAAGTTCTCCCACTTAGAGACTTAGCTGCAGTCAGGCACTCGCCTAAGTTTGAAAAAATCCTACCGAGTGGAGAGCAATCCTCCCACTCGGGGGCTTAGCTGCAGTCCAGTACTCGCCTAAGTTCTCTCACTTAGAGACTTAGCTGCAGTCAGGCACTTGCCTAAGTTTGAAAAAATCCTACCGAGTGGAGAGCAATCCTCCCACTCTGATGAGGACATCAATACCATTGTTACACCCACAGCCCCTACTGCTACATATACGGGACCAATTACTAGAGCTCGCGCACGCCAATTAAATTATCAGGTACTTACGTTTCTTGGTAATGATTCTAATGTTCATGAGAATCTGATGCTTCCTAAATTGGATACATTTATTTTGCTTACAAATGAAGGGCCTAGCTTGGAGAAGGATGAACATTGGAGCAAGAACAAGCATGGAGATGATGCCATGCGCAAGGGGAACAAGAACGGAGTTACAAGTGATGATTTCAGGACTTTGAAGCCACCATAATGGGTGCATGAAGCCTTGGACGAAATATACAAGATGCCACTTCATAAATTTCGTCCCGAGGCTATTATAGGTGCTGCGTCACCTTTTTATTGGGCCAGGTGATGAGGACATCAATACAATTGTTACACCCACAGCCCCTGCTGCTATACATACTGGACCAATTACTAGAGCTCGTGCACGCCAACTAAATTACCAGGTACTTTCGTTTCTTGGTAATGATTCTAATGTTCATGAGAATATGATGCTGCCTAAATTGGATACATTTGTTTTGCTTACAAATGAAGGGCCTAGCTTGGAGAAGGATGAACATTGGAGCAAGAACAAGCATGGAGATGATGGCATGCGCAAGGGGAACAAGAACGGAGTTACAAGTGATGATTTCAGGACTTTGAAGCCACCATAATGGGTGCATGAAGCCTTGGATGAAATATACAAGATGCCACTTCATAAATTTCGTCCCGAGGCTATTTTAGGTGCTGCGTCACCTTATTATTGGGCCAGGCCCATGTAATTTCGAAATACATAAGTATAGGCTATTTTTAGAGTACGTATGTGTGGGGAAACAAGAGATAGGGTTGATTTCGGACCCCTCCACCAAGGGCCACGAAATTCCCCCCTCTTCCTCCATATATACAGCCCTTAGGGCATCGTTTAGACTTTGGGTTTTGTTTAGATTAAAAGTTCGCCATAGCTGCAACTTCGCGTACTTCGTTTGTGTTCAACGACCAGACAAAGGCGTCACAGAACCCCACCTTGATCAATAAAGCTTTCATTTTATATTCGCAATATCCAGATTGCAATCTTAGTTTCTTGCTTGTTCTTCGTTTGCTCGCAGGAAACAGACCCTCGTGGTCAGGTTGATCGTGCTCCGGCGTGGTCAATAACCTCTCGGAGTTGGTTTAGCGATTGCTAAGGCGCGACGTCCTCGCACGTTCGTAGTCGGATCGTCAAAGTCGACTTCCACCAAAGCGAAATCCACCATCTCATCGAAAGACGGGACACCTTTGCCTCTATCAAGATGATGAGGACATCAATACAATTGTTACACCCACAACCCCTGCTGCTATACATACTGGACCAATTACTAGAGCTCGTGCACGCCAACTAAATTACCAGGTACTTTCGTTTCTTGGTAATGATTCTAATGTTCATGAGAATATGATGCTGCCTAAATTGGATACATTTGTTTTGCTTACAAATGAAGGGCCTAGCTTGGAGAAGGATGAACATTGGAGCAAGAACAAGCATGGAGATGATGGCATGCGCAAGGGGAACAAGAACGGAGTTACAAGTGATGATTTCAGGACTTTGAAGCCACCATAATGGGTGCATGAAGCCTTGGACGAAATATACAAGATGCCACTTCATAAATTTCGTCCCGAGGCTATTTTAGGTGCTGCGTCACCTTCTTATTGGGCCAGGCCCATGTAATTTCGAAATACATAAGTATAGGCTATTTTTAGAGTCCGTATGTGTGGGGAAACAAGAGATAGGGTTGATTTCGGACCCCTCCACCAAGGGCCACGAAATTCCCCCCTCTTCCTCCATATATACAGCCCTTAGGGCATCGTTTAGACTTTGGGTTTTGTTTAGATTAAAAGTTCGCCATAGCTGCAACTTCGCGTACTTCGTTTGTGTTCAACGACCAGACAAAGGCGTCACAGAACCCCACCTTGATCAATAAAGCTTTCATCTTATATTCGCAATATCTAGATTGCAATCTCAGTTTCTTGCTTGTTCTTCGTTTGCTCGCAGGAAACAGACCCTCGTGGTCAGGTTGATCGTGCTCCGGCGTGGTCAATAACCTCTCGGAGTTGGTTTAGCGATTGCTAAGGCGCGACATCCTCGCACGTTCGTAGTCGGATCGTCAAAGTCGACTTCCACCAAAGCGATATCCATCATCTCATCGAAAGACGGGACACCTTTGCCTCTATCAAGTGGTATCAGATTTCCAGGTTGCTCGGTGAGATTTTACAGTTTTTCGTAGTTTAGATCGAGTCTGTTCTTCATACCTACAGTCCACGAAAAAGCCACACAAAAAAAAATTAGGGTTAGTTCATCATATCCGAACCAATCTGAGCCTTTGCATAATCTTTTTAGGGTTTTGCTTTGTTGAATTTGCGGTTGCATCGTCGGTCTAGTTGCTGGTCTTAGCGTCTAGTCTTTTAGAGTTTCGAGTTCTGGTCATAAGTTGTCACGCCGCCGCCGCACCATCATCATCGCCCTTGCCATCTACCACCACCGCTCCGAATCCGTATCCATATACCACCACCAATCCGTGCCCTTATACCACCACCGATCCATATCCATATACTACCACCGCTACCACCACCGCTGCCATATACCACCACCATATATCCACCACCAATCCGAGTTCTTTGCTTATTAGGTTTGTTTTCGGGATCCATCCAGATTCCGATTCGGGTAGCCACGCTCCGTTTAGGCCCAAAATTTTTCGAAAACGCATTTTTCGAAAAAATTTCTGGCTATCCTATTTTTAGGTGTTTCTGAGTGTTTTGAGACAGGTGCCATTATAGGAAGTTTTTTTTGACCCGTTTCCAGTTTTTGGGTCCGGGCAGTCGAAAAAAAAAAATTTGGTCGAAAAATTTCGTGCCCATCCTGTCAGTTTGAGCTAGGAAGAGTTTTGAGACACTCGCCATTATAGTGATTTTTCGCAAAAAAAAAACAGCGCAAAAAAAAGAGCGCAAAAAAAAAGAGCAAAAAAAAAATTCATAGTGTGCTTTTCCCTTGTTTACGTGCCGCGCCGTGATTTTGTTAGTGTTCTAGGCTCGCGTCTCTAGCACAGTCTAGCCTAGGACCAGCACAGTACCGTCGTTGAGCGTTTATTCAACTTTGCATCTCTGAATTGATTATTGCTGACCCTTTTTGCTAGCATATTATAAGCCTTCCCAGATCCACATACATCTACGTCGTGCGTTTGACTCTCCCTGGTAATCGCTCTATCCAAGCTTTGAGAGTTTTTGACTACAACGGTTGCCGATCACCGCCTGCTGCTGGGTAAGAACTGGTAAGAATTTGAGATTTGCTTGACGGATTTGTGACACCCACCACCACCACTTGTTCGTAGTCTGTAGGATCATATTCTTGTGTGTTTCTATTGCTGCTAACCATGCCAGGATCACAAGCCGACGAGATTGACTGGGAGAATTTATCGAACAAGGAGCTTCATGATAAGTTTCAGCAAATGATGACTGAACAGGTGCAAGATGTGCTGAACAATTTTGAAGAGGCCATGGAGAAGATCACTGGCCTTGAGAAGACGTTCGAAACAAAGCTCGATAACAAGTTTAATGAATTGCTCGCGCGTCTTCCACCACCACCACCCGCTGCACCTAACGCACCTCTCGAACAACAACAACAACGACTACCTACACGTCGCGAAGCAGACCTCCGCCGAGCAAGCCGTGTTCCTCTTGCGTTTGGCCAAACTGTTGGTGCTGCTGTTGATACTTCTGTGGCTCCTGCTGCTGATGCGGAGGAGGATGATTATGTGGGAGATTATGAGGATGAGGTTGATCAAAATCAACACTACGTGCAGCCACCTGTACCACCACCAGCAGGTCGACCTCAGGTATATATTCGTAATGGTAGGCCTGCACCACCACCTCAGGTACGAGATGATGTCCCTATTCCTAAACTGAAATTGAATATTCCACCATTTGAGGGTAGATATGTTCCTGATATATATCTTACTTGGGAGTTAGAAACTGAACAACGATTTACATGTTTACAATATCCTGAGGAGAGACGAGTTGCTGCTGCTGTTTGTGCTTTCACTAGTTTTGCATGTGTATGGTGGTCTGAACATTGTAGATTATATCCTATTCCAACTACTTGGGCTGCTTTGAAAACTGCTATGCGCACGCGTTGGGTTCCACCATATTATCAACGTGAATTGCTTCAAAAATTGCAGCGTTTAAGACAAGGGAAAAATTCTGTAGAAGAATATTATCAGGAATTACAAACTGGCATGATTAGATGTGGTATTGTTGAGGAGAATGAAGCTATGCTTGCACGTTTTCTGGGTGGATTAAATAGAGAGATTCAGACCATTCTAGACTATAAGGAGTATACTAATATCACTCGTTTATTCCATCTTGCTTGTAAAGCTGAACGTGAAGTGCAGGATCGACAAGCATTGGGGCGAACTAACTTTTCTGCAGGCCGACCTTCATCATGGACACCACGTGCATCTTCTACTTCAACTGCACCAGCACCTCCATCCGGTGCCACCTCCAGCCGTGATACAAGAAAACAGGCACAACCACCATTATCTTCTAAGAGCGCACCTGCGGGTCCTGCACAGCGTTCTTCTTCTTCCATGGCATCAACAGGGCACACAAGTGATATTATTTGTCGTCGTTGTAAGGGAGGAGGTCATTATGCGAGGGAATGCAAATCTCCGCGTGTGATGATTGCTACCGCGGATGGTGGATATGAGTCCGCTAGTGACTATGATGA
>NC_041390.1:289771280-289803336 GCF_002162155.2 Triticum dicoccoides
GGAGACTTAGCTGCAGTCAGGCACTCGCCTAAGTTTGAAAAAATCCAACCGAGTGGAGAGCAATCCTCCCACTTGGGGGCTTAGCTGCAGCCCAGTGCTCGCCTAAGTGATTAGAAATCCTACCGAGTGTGAGCAAACCTCCCACTCGGGGGCTTAGCTGCAGCCCAGTGCTCGCCTAAGTGTTTAAAAATCCTACCGAGTGGAGAGCAAACCTCCCACTCGGGGGCTTAGCTGCAGCCCAGCGCTCGCCTAAGTGTTTAAAAATCCTACCGAGTGGAGAGCAAACCTCCCACTCAGGGGCTTAGCTGCAGCCCAGTGCTCGCCTAAGTACAGGACACAAGCAAATCCGCAAGGACGACGAGGCGCAAGTCGACTGCTGCCTTCTCCTTCGGAGTTGCGCCGCAAATACAAGGTTATTCCGAGTGAAGATCAAGTTCCACTCGACGAATCAAATCATGAAGATATTCAACGAGAAATCAAGATCAGATAAAGCCTAAAAGGTCCCAGACCTCAGATCAAAGTACTCGAGCCCTCGGCTCAGCGGAGTTTAACGGTTACAAATCCACTCGGCATTCCGAGGCAAATTTAAAGTGAAGCATAAAAGTTTTTCATTCCTCAGGAGGAGGACTGGAAGGGGCGACGAACTCGTCCAAGTCGACCCCGTCTGCAATACGAGTGGCAGCAGCAATGAAAGCCTCCATGAAGTCTTGAAAGTTGTGCTTCCTGGTATTGGCAACTTGGATGGCGGCCAGCTTTTCTTCTCGCGCCTCCTTGCAATGGACGCGGACCAGAGACAGAGCGACATCAGCACCACATCTAGCAGAAGATTTCTTCCATTCTGCCACTCGACCTGGGACTTCATTAAGTCGAGCCATCAGGGACTCGAGGTCGTTCTGAAGCGTCGTCCCAGGCCAGAGTGATGTGTCGATCCGCGACATCTCAACCTTTAGTCGAGCAAGATAGTCAACCACACTGGCAATACGAGACTCCAGACGGAGCACGTTCATTGCAGCCTCGTCCTTCACCAGGGAGTTAGCAGGGTCCAAGCCTGGCTCCACTCGACTGGTCTCCTCTTCAAAGTTCTGACAGAATTCTGCAAACACGATTCAAGAATAAGACAGTGACCCTACACAGACTTGGTAACTGCAAGACAGTCGGGGCAGAGTAATTACCTTCGAGCACGACGAACAGCTTCTTGGAGAGTCCACCGAGATAAGCCTCCAGATCGTTCCTCTTCCCCGCCAGCTCACCTACCTTGTCGTGCAAAGCCACGTTGTCGTTCTTCAGTCGGCTGACTTCTTGATTGGCTACCTCGAGAGCAGCTTTCAGTCTGGAGTTCTCCTGCTCAAGAGCTCCGACCGTGGCCATTTTCTCTTCAGCAAGCCTCGTTTTGTCCAAGACCTCCTTCTATGCCTCTGCAAGATCTTGATCCTTCTTCTCCAGAGCTTCCTCCAGTTTATCTGCGGCGCGTCGAGTGCAATCAACATCAAGAGTGGACAAGAAAGAAAAGCCACTCGTCAAGAATGGAGAACCTCACCAGCCATACCTTTTGCTTCTTCTTGCGCCTTCTTCAAATTCTCCTAAGCAAGCTCCAAGTTAAGGTTGAGCTGGACCTGCTGATTCTCCAACTCAGTATAGCGAGCTACAAGTTTGCAGGATTTCTATGAAAAGAAAAATCAGTTGACAGACGTCCAAAATAAGTTGCTTCCGAGTAACTAAGAGACAATGATGACGTTTCTAAGACTACAGGCGAATCAAGAACATTCGACAGTAGTCTCGGGGACTACACCCAGTGGGTGCACTCAGCGTGCCCCCACTGTAAAAAAAAAGTCGACTGCCCGCAGTCGACCGGATACAGTCCCGTTCGACATGGCCTGACCAGACCGAGTGAAGAAATACAGCTACAGCAACACAATATAAAGACTACAGTCGACTGCCAGCAGTCCATCGTAGTCTCGGGGACTACACCCAGTGGGTGCACTTAGCGTTCCCCCACTCGTCCAAGAATTGGCAGACACACCCAGTGGGTGTACAAATACAAAGATCTTCGGAAAAGAGATTCTTCAAACAGCATATCATAACAGACCAAGTGTTGAGTCGACTGACCTGGACGTTGCTCTGAAGAGCCGAGCTCGCGTCATAAGCTGCTTGGCTGGCCTCCCGAGCCACCTTCACTTGCTCCATCATGATCCCCACCTGGCGTATAGCCTCTTTTGCGGCAGCCGCTTGGTCCTCAGGGACAGGGTACGCAGCAAAAAGCGAAGGCGGATCCGCAGTCAACGTCGAAGGCCGCACACTTGTCAGAGGAATGGCGAAAGTCACAGAAGCCCGAGCGGTGTCACCACCATCCCGAGCTACGGCCTCAGACGCCGGAGCAGATTGGGGGATCTTGTCAGCCGACGCCCTCTTGTTCCTCCTCTGTAACGCCCTCGATGCGGCTATAGCTCCCACGTGTCGAGGCACGACTTAGAGGCATAACCGCATTGAAAGCAATGTCGCAAGTCAGGCAATCATTACAACATCCCATGTAATATATAATAAAAGGGGGAGATAACATAGTTGGCTTACACTCGCCACGTCACATCAGAGTACACAAATAACATCCATCAAACAAATCACTCATGGCCCGACTACGGTGCCAAAATAGAAAAGACCCCCAACATGCGACAAGGTCCTGAATCGATAACCCCAACTAGGCACCACTACTGATCATCCGTAAAAGACACGTAGTATCGCTGAGAGTCCTCGTTGAACTCCCACTTGAGCTCGTAATCGTCAACTGGAGCAGAAACACCTGGACCTGCATCTGGAGTTGTAGTATCTGTGAGCCACAGGGACTCAGCAATCTCACACCCACGCGATCAAGACTATTTAAGCTCATAGGAATGGATAAGGCAAAAATATGTGGAGCTGCAGCAAGCGACTAGCATATGTGGTGGCTAACTTATACGCAAAAGAGAGCGAGAAGAGAAGGCGAAGCACGAGCAAGAAGCTAAAGGAACATCCTGCGCAAACATAACTCCAACACCGTGTCCACTTCCCGGACTCCGCCGAGAAGGGGCCATCACGGTAACACACACGGTTGATTCATTTTAATTAAGTTTAGTTCAAGTAATCTACAACCGGACATTAACAAATTCCCATCTTCCCATAACCGCGGGCACGGCTTTCGAAAGTTCAATCCCTGCAGGGGGGTCCCAACTTAGACCATGACAAGCTCTCACGGTCAACGAAGGAATAGACCTCCACCCGAGACACACCGATCAGACTCGGCAACCCGGTACAACAAGACAATTCGACAGGTTAAAACAAGACCAGCAACACCGCCCGAATGTGCCGACAAATCCCGATAGGAGCTGCACATATCTCTTTCTCAGGGCACACTCAGATGAGCGCTCCATACAACTAAAACCAAACCTCGAGTTTCCCCGAGGGGGCGCTGCACAGGACTCTAGTTTGGACCAACGCTCAGAGGAGCACTGGCCCGGGGGGGTTAAAATAAGATGACCTTCGGGCTCCGGAAACCCAAGGGAAAAAGAGGCTAGGTGGCAAATGGTAAAACCAATGTTGGCATTGCTGGAAAAGCTTTAATCAAGGCGAACTATCAAGGGGTTCCCATTATAACCCAACCGCGTAAGGGACGCAACAATCCGGGAACATAACACCGATATGACGGAAACTAGGGCGGCAAGAGTGGAACAAAACACTAGGCGGGAGGCCGAGCCTTCCACCCTTTACCAAGTATATAGATGCATTAAGACAACATAGCAATATAATGATACCCCAACAAGAAAATAAATGTTCCAACAAGGAACGGCTCCAATCTTCACCTGCAACTAACAACGCTATAAGAAGGGCTGAGCAAAGCGGTAACATAGCCAATCAACGGTTTGCTAGGACAATGGTGGGTTAGAGGATCAACATGGCAATTGGGAGGCTGACAAGCAAAAGGTAGGCATCGTAGCAGTGGCAAAGCAAAAGAGCGAGCAAGCTAGCATAGCAAAGATAGTAGTGATTTCGAGGGTATGATCATCTTGCCTGCACAGTTGTCAAAGTTGACTGGATCCTCGCAAGCAAACTCAACGGGCTCCTCGGTAGCGAACTCGTCTCCCGGCTCTACCCAACAAGACAAACAAGCAACAAGGATACAATCAACCACGGGCAAGACCAAGCAATATGATGAAATGACGATATGCTATGCGGGATGCGATGCGGGATGCAAAATGCAAGATATGACAGGAAATGCATGAACCTGGCATCAACTTGGAAAACCAAGTGTGCCACTGGATAGAGGGGATGAAATCGCTTGAAAACGATATAAAGATCATAGGAATCGGAGCTACGGTTTGGAAATGGCGAGCGTTTTAAGATATGACACCGGTCTGCGATTTACAGCAAGTAGGCATCTAAATACAACGAAATGAACATGCTACAGCCACCAAACATGAAAACAAAATACATGGCAGTGATGTACACAAGATGGTTGACAAAACACTAGCACTGAGCCACGGCCAATTCATCCATTAAGAGGTTCAAACAAGCATGGCTAAAACGCAAATGCAAAACAGATTCCAGACTTAGTGAAATTAACACTAGTCTGAAATTTCAGATCACGATGCTCTCTTCGGAGCAGCAAAACAACATGATAGAAAACCTGAACATGACAAGTAAGAACATGGCATGGAGATACTCAACAAGCTTAACAAAACACCCAAAGTGACCTGGGGCCAAAAGGGTTCACAAAATACTCTACCGAGCTCACGAACATAGCTCGAACACAATCAGTTTTCAGACAGTGAAAACTGAGACACGCTGAAATATAACTCACGAAGGCATGTAAACGAGCTCGATGCACTCACTACGGTGCAAGTCATGACAAGGAAAGCCTATAACCAGCAAGAAGGCATAATGTGCTAGCTACACATGGCAAGAACGAAGGCATAGCATGCATGGAACACTAACGGTAGCATCGGCAAAATCGCAAACAAGTTGACGATCTGCCCAGATTAACAACGAAGCAAAAGTTGAGCTCGATTGAGTCAACCTAGAGCATTCCACATATGCCAACAAAGACATGGATGGATGGAGCATAACATAAATATCAAAACTCCCTTACTGATCATCCTCAAAAGAGGCACGGATCACTAGGAAACAAGCTGGACATATAGCATCATGAACTAAAATATCCCAGACTTAGTGAAAATCACTAAGTCCCTGAAATCTGCAACCTCAGGTACCTCTCTTCGCAAGCTTGCACAAGACAACACACACATCCTAAAAATACATGGGTGGCACCTCTGGAAAGAAGACAAAATGCTTAACAATTCATCCCAAAGGGGCACATGCATATCATGCACGAATTAAACATGGCAAAAAATGACAAAAGTGCATGATGAACTAACGGATCTGCAATTTAACTCACGAAGCCTCCTTCTAACAGCATTTTGGGCATCAAGATGACCTCAAATGCAAATGATGCAATGGAATAAAATGATGTACATGTCGAGACGAAGATTTTGATATATCATACACCCAAAACGGAGCTACGGTTGCGGAGATACAAGCAGTCAAAGTTAGCAAAAAAAATAAGGGGGAAGAGGGAAAGTCAACCTAGATCTAGGGTTTACTGTAGCCGGATCGGGCACTGTAGCTGGGCGCGCGCGACGAGGTTCGTCGGCGCCGGATCCGAGGCCGCCGGCGTAGGGGGAGGCGGTGGCCGGCATCGAGGGGCGGCGAGGTGGCCGGCGAGGCCGACCGCGGGCGAGGGCGCGGCCACGGAGGCGCGGGCGCGCGGCGTGGAGCGGACGGGCGGCGGGGCCCGGCGCGGCGGCGGCCGGTGCGGTGGCGGCGACGGCGCCGGTCGCCGGAGGTCGGGGAGGCGGCGGCGCCCGAGAGGAGGAAGAGGCGCGGGGGCGCGGGCTCGCGGGGGCCCCTCCTGGGCCTCCCGGGCCGGGACGGCGGTGGCGATGTGGTCCTGCCACGTGGCGGCACCGGAGTGGTCGGGGGCGCCGGCGGACGTGTCCGGTCAGGCGGCGGACATGTCCGTCGGTGGCTGGGAGCTGTTTTTTTTTAAACTAGGGTTTGAGACGAGGGGATCCGGGATTTGGAGGAGGGGGGTCTATATATAGGCATAGAGGGAGCTAGGAGAGTCCAAATGAGGTGCGGTTTTCGCCCACACGATCGTGATCGAACGCTCTAGGACATGGAGAAGAGTTTGGTGGGTTTTGGGCCAAATTTGGGGGGTGTTGGGCTGCAACACACACGAGGCCTTTTCGGTCCCTCGGTTAACCGTTGGAGTATCAAACGAAGTCCAAATGACCCGAAACTTGACAGGCGGTCTACCGGTAGTAAACCAAGGCCGCTTGGCAAGTCTCGGTCCAATCCGGAAATGTTTAAACCCCACACACGAAAGAAGACTAGAAATGACCACCGGAGGAGAACGAAGCGCCGGAATGCAAAACGGACAACGGGGAAATGCTCGAATGCATGAGATGAACATATATGCAAATGCAATGCACGAGATGACATGGTATGAGATGCATGAAAATGAAAACAACACACGGAGACAAGGACCCGAACCCGAGAAATAAATATAACTTGACACCGGAAACGGCAAGAGTTGGAGTACAAATGGGAAAAGTTACATCTGGGGCGTTACATCCTCACTCTCAGCGGTTCGTTGTCGTCATCCGGGAGGTCGATAACATGAGGAGGGGCTACAAGGGAAACATTCAATCGACCAAAGTTGCAATAAATGTTCAGTTGACTCAAAACGGAACGTCAGTAATCGTACCAAGGTTGGAGGTAACAGCATCCTCCATCTCTTGGTCGTCGTCCTTGGCGGAGATCTCAGAAGTAGCAGCGCTGCAAATCTCGAAAATCAGTCAGTTGGCTCAATGAATCGACCAAGGATCTATCCACGGTCGACAAAGGAAAGCAAGTTTTATTATTACCCGGAAATAGTAGGGAAAGCCATCTTCATCTTGGGCAGAGCCTTGGGCGGCTTGGACAGCGTCGCGCGTGGGTGCTTGGGAGCCTTCCCAGTCGGCGTAGGAGAAGAGGTCCGAGGGCGTTTTGACGGCTGCCCAACAGAAGCAGTCGCCTTGCCACGTTCCCGCGCTGGATCGTGTGTGAGCTTGGATCGCCCCTCCGGGCGAGGGGGTTCAACCTCCTCCTCCTCCTCTTCGCTGGAGTCGACGTTGTCGTCTCCCTCTCCTTCACCGTCGGACTCCCACTCACCTTGGTCGTCTCCACTCTCACCTCCGCTCGCCTCCCCTTCCTCAGTTGGCCCCTGGGCCCCGTTGGGCGTCGAGTACATCCCGGTAGTCGCCTCGAAAACAACAGACAAGACGAAAGTCAATCGACCTACTCAAAGAAGACCAATGAAGAAAACAAGATCTCAGTCAGGAGCATAAAGACATACCTGGTCCACGTCATACGAGTTGTCGAGAGGAATTACCCTCCTGGCTCCTTGGGGGTTGTCTTTGTTCCCCGTGATGCTCGACAGCCACCCCTCCAGCATCTCGTCAGTAACCTCCTCCGGGTGGACCCAAATGGTGTCGTCGAGACCCGAGTACAGCCACATCGGGTAGTCACGAGCCTGGAGCGGTTGGATGCGCCTTCGGAGGAAGACCTCCAGCAAGTCCATACCAGTCACGCCCTCACGGACAAGCTCAACCACTCGACCAGCTAGCACTTTGACTTGGGCCTTTTCCTTCGGCGTGACTTTCAGAGAAGCGAGTTGATAGAGGCGAGAGTGTCCCGATCTTTCGATAAGATGATAACTATCGATTTGGTGGAGACGACTTTGACGATCCGACTACAAACGTGCACGACTTTGCGCCTTAGCAATCACTAAACCAATCTCCTGAGGTTACTGACGATGCCGGAAGCACGGTCAGCCTGACCACGAAGGTCTATTCCTGCAAGCAATCGAAGAACGAGCAAGAATATGAAAAAGAATCTGAATATTGCAAATATATATGAGGTATTGATAATGGTGGGGATCCGTAAGCGGTCTTGGTCCGGTCGTTGGACACAAACGAAGTACACGAAGTTGCAATGGCTAACTTTTAACTAAACAAATCCCAAGGAAAAAGCTACTAGATGGATCTACTTATATAGGAGCAAGGGGTGGCGGCCAAGGAGGTGGGAGGACGTCCCAAGACATCCTAAAACTAACCCTAGGTCGTACAAGGCTCATGGGCCCAAGTGGAGGTGATGCAACACCTTTGGGCTTGTAGTTTGACTCGGATTGTGCTGCAACGTCAGATTGTTTCGTCCGTAACTCAACCCTCCGGACGAATTTGAAGGTGAATCCAATTGGGTTGGAAAGAGAACGAAATCTAGTTTCCAACAAAAAAAGAATCACCCAATTCTGAGTCCGTATGAAAAAGTTGTTGGCGTTTTGAGTCAGGTATGCCTGTGCAGTCTGAATCTGAATTCAGAATGTGAGAGACTTGGACTCGACCGGCCAGTCAACAGGTCGAACAGGTCGAACAGACCTGTCCAAGAGCCCTACCCAAGGACATCCCTAGAAGAAGTCACCTTTCAATCGACTTGAAGGTATCCTACTCGACGGGTTTAAGACACTCGACCATGTAGCCAACCACTCGACTGCCAGGAGACCTAAAGTCACTCAGCAGGCAAACGGTCGGCTATTAAGTGGTCTTTATGGTCATTATAGCACTTCATTAGGGGCGTTACCAGTAACGCCCAACCTTAAATGTACCTTAAACCCTGCATCACTGAGGGCAGGAGAGGGCCGGCGAACTCTATATAAGCCACCCCCCTCCTCAGTATGAAGGGTTCGCACTCCTGTTATTCACACACGCATAATTCAATCGACCGCCTCCGGGCACCGAGACGTAGGGTTGTTACTTCCTCCGTGAAGGGCCTGAACTCATACATCCTGGTGTATTTACAACTTCTCCATAGCTGAGATCTAGCCTCTCCATACACACACCCCCTACATCACTATCAGAGTTAGAACCACGATAGTTATCTATAGGAACGTTTTTCTCGAAAGACAGAGGCCCTTCCGATGGGTCCCCGCTATCAGGTGGAGGAATCATTATTTTGCACGTAACAAGGAGGTACTTCCTTGCGTGAGGCCATGGACCCAGCGGCCAGCCTCTCCACATACAGTCCTCTTCTGATGGATGTCGTTCGTTGACCACGCCGCGTCGAGAGCACTAGGGCGGTGGACGACGGTGAGGCCTAGGAAGGGAACGAACCAGAGCCAGAGAATACTCGATAGTTGTTTCCCACATGGAGGGGAGTACAAGGGTTTACTGGTTCGTTTGCCGTCGCTGGAGAATAACAAGAACTGTGGGTGTGCAGAGGGATGGCCAGGCCAACGATGGGAGTAGGGTGGGGCGGTTAGGCCTGCACGGCAGCATAGCCGGCCACGTGAGGCATGTGCAGGCAGTACAGCCGGCGCTGGATTGGGCGGCTAGAGCAAGAAGACCAGAGGTTGTAGAAGCAGCACGGCCGTTGGATTAACATCGTGCAGTCACTATAGCTAGAATCATTTATATTGACTATGTTGACAAAGCCCTGCGTCCGCGTCAACTTAGTAGGCCCACAAGTCAGCCTCCAAATCTGGTGGGTCCCAGGAAGAAGGAGGAGAAATCATTTTTTGCGCATAATAAGGTGGCACTTGCGTGCGAAGATATAGCTAGTGGGTCCCAGCCGTCAGTGGAGGTTATGTTTTGTTTGTGAAATATGGAGGCCCTTGCGGTGGGTCCCCGCTGTCAGGTGGAGGAATCAATATTTGTGCGTAATAAGGAGGCATTTCCTACTCGCAAAAAAGGAGGCATGATATGTCCATTTTGCATCATGCTTTTTATATTGATATTTATTGCATTATGGGTTGTTATTACACATTATATCACAATACTTATGCCTATTCTCTCTTATTTTATAAGGTTTACATGAAGAGGGAGAACGCCGGTAGCTGGAATTCTGGACTCGAAAAGGAGCAAATATTAGAGACCTATTCTGCACAACTCCAAAAGTCCCGAAACCTCACAGAGCATGTTTTTGGAATATATAAAAATATTGGGTGAAGAATGAACCAGAGGGGGGGCACCAGCCATCCACAACGATGGAGGGTGCGCCCTACCCCTGGGCACGCGCCCCGACCTTGTGGGCCCCATGACAGGCCTTCGGTGCCCATCTTTGGCTATATGGTGTGTTTTGACCTAAAAAAATCAGAAGGAAGCTTTCGGGACGAAGCGCCGCCATCTCGAGGCGGAACCTAGGCAGAACCAATCTAGGGCTCCAACGGAGCTGTTCTACCGGGGAAACATCCCTCGGGGAGGTGGAAATCGAAGCCATTGTCATCACCATCGATCCTCTCATCGAGAGGGGGTCAATCTCCATCAATATCTTTACTAGCACCATCTCCTCTCAAACCTAGTTCATCTCTTGTATTCCATCTTAGTCCCAAAACCTCAGATTGGTACGTGTGGGTTGCTAATAGTGTTGATTACTCCTTGTAGTTGATGCTAGTTGGTTTATCTGGTGGAAGATTATATTTTCAGATCTTTAATGATAATTAATACTCCTTTGATCTTGATTATGAATATGTTTTGTGATTAGTTACATTTGTTCCCGAGGACATGGGAGAAGTCTTATTATAAGTAATCATGTGAATTTGGTATTCGTTCGATATTTTGATGAGATATATGTTGTCTCTCCTCTAGTGGTGTTATGTGAACGTCGAACACATGACACTTCACCATTATTTGGGCCTAGGGAAGGCATTGGGAAGTAATAAGTAGATGATGGGTTTCTAGAGTGACAGAAGCTTAAACCCTAGTTTATGCGTTGCTTCGTAAGGGGCTGATTTGGATCCATATGTTTCATGCTATGGTTAGGTTTACCTTAATTCCGACTTCGTAGTTGCGGATGCTTGCGAGAGGGGTTAATAATAAGTGGGAGGCTTGTCCAAGGAAGGGCAACACCCAAGCACCGGTCCAGCCACATATCAAATTATCAACGTAACGAACGCGAATCATATGAGCATGATGAAAACTAATTGACACCAATTCCCATGTGTCCTCGGGAGCGCTTTGCTATATATAAGAGTTCATCCAGGCTTGTCCTTTGCTACAAAAAGGATCGGGCCACCTTGCTGCACCTTAGTTAGTTTATTTACTTGTTACTCATTACGATTTATCTTATCACAAAACTCTGTTACCGATAATTTCAGTGCTTGCAGAGAATACCTTGCTGAAAACCACTTGTCATTTCCTTCTGCTCCTCGTTGGGTTTGAGACTCTTACTTATCAAAAGGACTACGATAGATCCCCTATACTTGTGGATCATCAAGACTCTTCTCTGGCGCTGTTGCCGGGGAGTGAAGCGCCTTTGGTAAGGAAACATTTATGTAGTGTGATGAAATTTACCGTCACTTGTTACTATGGAAAATTATCCTTTGAGGGGTTTGTTCGGTGATAGAGGCGAGGGTCCCGATCTTTCGATGAGATGATAACTATCGATTTGGTGGAGACGACCTTGACGATCCGACTATAAACGTGCACGACGTTGCGCCTTAGCAATCGCTAAACCAATCTCCTGAGGTTACTGACGATGCCGGAAGCACGGTCAGCCTGACCACGAAGGTCTATTCCTGCAAGCAATCGAAGAACGAGCAAGAATATGATAAAGCAATCTGAATATTGCAAATATATATGAGGTATTGATAATGGTGGGGATCCGGAAGCGGTCTTGGTCTGGTCGTTGGACACAAACGAAGTACACGAAGTTGCAATGGCTAACTTTTAACTAAACAAATCCCAAGGAAAAGCTACTAGATGGATCTACTTATATAGGAGCAAGGGGTGGCGGCCAAGGAGGTGGGAAGACGTCCCAAGGCAGCCTAAAACTAAATCTAGGTTGTACAAGGCCAATGGGCCCAAGTGGAGGTGATGTAACACCTTTGGACTTGTAGTTTGACTCGGATTCTGCTGCAGCATCAGATTGTTTCGTCCACAACTCAACGCTCCGGACGAATTTGAAGGTGATTCCAATTGGGTTGGAAAGTGCACGAAATCTAGTTTCCAACAAAAAAAGAATCACCCAATTTGGAGTCCGTATGAAAAACTTGTGTGCGTTTTGAGTCAGGTATGTCTGTGCAATCCGAATCTGAATCCAGAACGTGAGAGACTTGGACTCTATCTTCTCTTGGGCCAAAAGTGATGTGAGAGAACTTTTTGGACAGCAAATAAACATCTCTTTCTTCCTTATCTTCATTTGTGGATTGTACAAATGTCCCATACACCTGCAATTAGACAAAATACAAAAGTGTGTGAAGTATTTTTGTTCTGGATAACATAAATAGATTATTGAATAGTTTGCACTAGAAATCACCTGACAAATATGCATATATGCAATATTTTTGGTCATATTCAAGGTAGTCATGTCCTCATCATCCTCCCCTTCTTGAAAATAAAGCCGTCCTCGGCGTTGCTTAATCTGAAATGTGGCTAACAAAAGAGACAAGGTGTACATGTTGTATATGTATATGTCATCCATTTTTACTTCCCTTGATTTTTGCATATGTGACACATGAATAGATGAGTAACTTGCATAGTTCATAAAATCTAAAGCCAAAAAATTAGCACAAGAAGTAGAAGGCATGAAAATATTGCAACTCAGTTTGCACATATAAGTGAAGCTCTTATTCATTTCAAAAGATTGACAATGTTCATCATTAAACCATCCCAACATTGGTGAATAAACCTTACTTGCATCAAATTTACATGCTACAACATGCTTAAATAAGCAAACATGCAATAAGTCATTCAACACAGAATCATCACCAAGATTAGAGGTCATATCAAAATGATTAAACATTGGTTCTTTTGCATCAATAGTTAATTCAATGGGTGCACTCAAAATTGTTGGTATTTCAGTTGTTTGATCACATGGCAAAGTCAAATTATCAACGTAGTCCTCTAAAATAGGTGGTGTGATCAAAGTAGTGGGTAGCGCATCAGATGGCGCATTCAAATTGACAAGGCATTCATCATTCTCATGTAGAGATGGAAGATCAGTACCTTTGTCATTACCTCTTATGATCAACTCAGATGATGTAGCCACTCTCGGGGGCGATGTGTCACATGGTGGAGGTGATGTAGTCCTGACAACAACGGATGTGGTTGTCATAGTATGCCTAGTAGTTGAAGGAACAATCATATCAACTCTTGGAATGTGCACCGTGCGCTTGTTCTCCTCGTGGCCAACACGTCGTTTTATTTCCTGTTCAGCTTTGCAAGCAAGATGAAACAAATGGTCCATAGGATAACACTCTTCATGAATTAGTATCTCTTGAATATCACGGTTTAATCCTCCCCAAAATCTATCCATAAAATCATCTTCACTTTCTTCTAAAGAGGAATGCAACAAGGTAGTTTGTAAATCATCATAATATTTTGTTACAGTTTCACTACCTTGTTTTAAGTGTTGCAACTTCTTAATCATGTCACGAGTATAATAAGCAGGGACGAAAGTATGTCGCATGGCAAGTTTCAAATCATCCCAAGTAGTATCTATATAATCAGGGTGTAACCGACAATATTCACTCCACCAAACCAAAGCATAACCAGTGAAAGAACCAACCGCAACCTTAACCTTTTTGTGTTCATTGAAATTATGGGAAGCAAATATATTTTTTATGTCGAACTCCCATTCAATATATAAAGCAGGTTTAAAACGGCCATTAAATGGTGGTATAGATACATTAACCTGATCATGTGCATTTGGATGTTTGTGCACCTCTCGTGACAGTTGTGGTATTTGCAAAGGTGGTGGCACGTCTCCCGCGATCGACAAAGCCCATGAATTGACTCTGGATCCTGTCATGATTAGTAGAACAAGAAACAAAACCCAAAAATAATGTTCCTATAACTACTAGGATGTGGCGGTAAAACGCTCACAGTAAAGCAAATATCAATGTCTTACAAGTTCTTACCATGCAGCAGGCGGTGATCGGCAACCAGCGGTGTCAAGTAACTCCGAATATTGAGTAAAGCGATTGCCAGGGGAGCGTACGTATACACGGTGTAGAAATATGTGGAGCTGGGTTGGCTATATATGGTAGCAAAAGATTAGCAATAATCAATTCAAAGATGCAATGTTGAATAAACGCTCAACGACGGTACTGTGCTGGTCCTAGGCTAGACCGGACTAGAGACGCGAGCCTAGAACACTAATAAGGTCACGGCGTAGCACAACTAGCATCAATGAAGGATACTAAGTAGCTCTTGACAGCAAGATATAAGTGAAGATCACAACGGCAGTGAAGATAATGATGAAAAACAACTGCCAAGCAGGATATACAACAACTCTCTCTCCAACTTTCCTCTTGAAAAGTTTGAGACAATTTTCTGATAAATTCTTTCAAAGAATGCTACTAACTCAAGCTTTCCAATGCAAAAAGAATCACTCAATTCCGAGTTGATATGAGGAGTCAAAGAATTCTAAAACTGGCCTGAAAAATTGGAACAAGCTGTGTTCACGAACTTCGGAGGGCAAAAAGACCTATTTAGAAGCCGATTTTGAGGTGTCAAATATTGAACTAGCTTCTGCAACTATTTAGATGCGGCTCGTCGCTATCTTCAATTTGAGTACTCACGGAGCCAAAACGGAATCCGTATGAGAAAGATACACCTGTTTTACTGAACAGTGCGCAAAACAGATTCCAATCCGAATTCAGGTACGAGATTGATTCTAGATAGATCCAATTTTTTTTCTTCTCTCTTTTTTTTCTCACGCTTTTTTTTTATTTTTCTTCTCCCTCTTTTTCTTTTTTTTTCTTTCCTTTTTTCTCTCTTTTTTTTTCTTTATCCTCTTTTTCTCCATTTTTCCAAGACAAACTAGATAAGATGCAGATTCGATCTGGCGAAGATGTGAGTGACCTCAACTATGATTATGACAATAAACAGTGCGTAGCACGTGGTGGAAATTGGTGGATGGGATGGTGGACAGCGAATGGGATAATGATGCAGCGGCTGCGTGACTAATGTGAACAGAACTCGAAACTCTAAAGGAACTAGACACTAAGACCAGCAACTCGACACGACGATGCAACCGATAATTCAACTATGCAAGCAATGAAAAGAAAATTGCAAAGGCTCAGACTGGCTTGGACCAAGGATGAATAGATCTAACTCTTTTTTGTGGCTTTTTCTTGGACAATAGGTAAGAAAATAAATCTAATCTAGGAAAACTAGAAATTCTCACCAAGCAACCTGAAAACTGATACCACTTGATAGAGGCGAGGGTCCCGATCTTTCGATGAGATGATAACTATCGATTTGGTGGAGACGACCTTGACGATCCGACTACAAACGTGCACGACGTTGCGCCTTAGCAATCGCTAAACCAATCTCCTGAGGTTACTGACGATGCCGGAAGCACGGTCAGCCTGACCACGAAGGTCTATTCCTGCAAGCAATCGAAGAACGAGCAAGAATATGATAAAGCAATCTGAATATTGCAAATATATATGAGGTATTGATAATGGTGGGGATCCGGAAGCGGTCTTGGTCTGGTCGTTGGACACAAACAAAGTACACGAAGTTGCAATGGCTAACTTTTAACTAAACAAATCCCAAGGAAAAGCTACTAGATGGATCTACTTATATAGGAGCAAGGGGTGGCGGCCAAGGAGGTGGGAAGACGTCCCAAGGCAGCCTAAAACTAAATCTAGGTCGTACAAGGCCAATGGGCCCAAGTGGAGGTGATGTAACACCTTTGGACTTGTAGTTTGACTCGGATTCTGCTGCAGCATCAGATTGTTTCGTCCACAACTCAACGCTCCGGACGAATTTGAAGGTGATTCCAATTGGGTTGGAAAGTGCACGAAATCTAGTTTCCAACAAAAAAAGAATCACCCAATTTGGAGTCCGTATGAAAAACTTGTGTGCGTTTTGAGTCAGGTATGTCTGTGTAGTCCGAATCTGAATCCAGAACGTGAGAGACTTGGACTCTATCTTCTCTTGGGCCAAAAGTGACGTGAGAGAACTTTTTGGACAGCAAATAAACATCTCTTTCTTCCTTATCTTCATTTGTGGATTTTACAAATGTCCCATACACCTGCAATTAGACAAAATACAAAAGTGTGTGAAGTATTTTTGTTCTGGATAACATAAATAGATTATTGAATAGTTTGCACTAGAAATCACCTGACAAATATGCATATATGCAATATTTTTGGTCATATTCAAGGTAGTCATGTCCTCATCATTCGGGGTGTCTTCACCTCGACCCGAAGAGCAAAGAGTTGCTCCTCAACCTACTGCACCTACTGAAAATATTTATTATGAAATTCCCTTGGGTATGATAGAGAAACTGCTAGCTAATCCTTATGCAGGAGATGGAATATTACATCCTGATATGCACCTAATCTATGTGGATGAAGTTTGTGGATTATTTAAGCTTGCAGGTATGGCTGAGGATGTTGTCAAGAAGAAAGTCTTCCCTTTATCTTTGAAGGGAAAGGCATTGACATGGTATAGGCCATTGGATGATATTGGACCATGGAACTACAACCGATTGAAATTGGAATTTCATCAGAAGTTTTATCCTATGCATCTGGTTCATCGTGATCAGAATTATATATATAATTTTTGGCCTTGTGAAGGAGAAAGTATCGCTCAAGCTTGGCAGAGGCTTAAGTCAATGTTATATTCATGCCCCAATCATGAGCTCTTAAGAAAAATTATTATTCAAAAATTTTATGCTCGGTTTTCTCATAATGATCGATCCATGCTCGATACTTCTTGTACTGGTTCCTATATGAAGAAGGATATTAAATTCAAATGGGATTTATTGGAAAGAATTAAACGCAACTCTGAAGATTGGGATCTCGACGAAGGTAAAAAGTCAGGTATAAACCTTAAGTTTGATTGTGTTAAATCTTTTATGGATACCGATGCTTTTCGTGATTTTAGCACTAAATATGGACTTGACTCGGAGATAGTAGCTTCTTTCTGTGAATCATTTGCCACTCATGTCGATCTCCCTAAGGAGAAGTGGTTTAAATTTCATCCTCCCATTGAAGTTAAAGTAGTTGAACCCATTAAAGTTGAAGAAGAAACTATTAATTATAATGTTGATCCTATTGTTCCTACTGCCTATATTGAGAAACCACCTTTCCCTGTTAGAATAAAGGATTGTGCTAAAGCTTCAAATCTGGTCAACAAAACTAATATTAGAACACCCAACCCCTCTGAGCAAATTAAAGTTGAACCTAGTATTGGTATGGTTAAAGATTTGTTGGTCGATAATATTGTTGGGTCTGTTATTTATTTCTGTGATGAAGCTGCTAGAATTACTAAACCTAATACTAAAGATAAACATAGACCTGATGTTGGCATGCTTGTTGTTTCTGTTAAAATTGGAGATCATTGTTATCATGGCTTATGTGATGTGGGTGCTAGTGTGATGCCCCCGATTTGACCGTACACTAATCATACACGCAAATGTGTACAATCAAGATCAGGGACTCACGGGAAGATATCACAACACAACTCTACAAATAAAATAAGTCATACAAGCATCATATTACAAGCTAGGGGCCTCGAGGGCTCGAATACAAGAGCTCGATCATAGACGAGTCAACGGAAACAACAATATCTGAGTACAGACATAAGTTAAACAAGTTTGCCTTAAGAAGGCTAGCAAAAACTGGGATACATATCGAAAGAGGCGCAGGCCTCCTGCCTGGGATCTTTCTAAACTACTCCTGGTCGTCGTCAGTGGCCTGCACGTAGTAGTAGGCACCTCCAGTGTAGTAGGAGTCATCGTCAACGGTGGCATCTTGCTCCTGGACTCCAACGTCTGGTCGCAAAAATCGGGTATAGAAAGGGGAAAAAGGGGGAGCAAAGCAACCGTGAGTACTCATCCAAATTACTCGCAAGCAAGGAGCTACACTACATATGTATGCATTGGTATCAAATGAACAAGGGATAGCATATGTGGGCTGAACTGCAGAATGCCGGAATAAGAGGGGGATAGCTAGTCCTATCGAAGACTACGCTTCTGGCAACCTCCATCTTGTAGCATGTAGAAGAGAGTAGATGGCAAGTTCACCAAGTAACACCGCATAACATGATCCTACCCGATGATCATCTCCTCGTCGCCCTGTTAGAGAGCGATCACCGGGTTGTATCTGGCACTTGTAAGGGTGTATTTTTGATAGAGGCTAAGGTGTCCCGATGTTTCGATGAGATGGTGGCTATCGTTTTGTGTGGGAGTCGACCTTGACGATCCGACTACGAACGTGCGAGACGTCGCGCCTTAGCAATCGCTAAACCAACTTCCGAGGGTTATTGACCACGCCAGAGCACGATCAACCTGACCACGAGGGTCTGTTTCCTGCGAACAAACGAAGAACAAGCAAGAAACTGAGATTGCAATCGAGATATTGCGAATATAAGATGAAAGCTTTATTGATCAAGGTGGGGTTCTGTGACGTCTTGGTCTGGTCGTTGGACACAAACGAAGTACGCGAAGTTGCAGCTATGGTGAACTTTTAATCTAAACAAAACCGAAAGTCTAAACGATGCCCTAAGGGCTGTATATATGGAGGAAGAGGGGGGAATTTCGTGGCCCTTGAGGGTGGGGTCGGAAACCAACCCTAACTCTTGTTTCCCCACACATACGGACTCTAAAAATAGCCTATACTTAAGTATTTCGAAATTACATGGGCCTGGCCCATTAATAAGGTGACGCATCACCTAGAATAGCCTATGGACGAATATTATGAAGTGGTATCTTGTATATTTCGTCCAAGGCTTCATGCACTCCTTATGGAGGCTTCAAAGTCCTGAAATCATCACTTGTAACTCCGTTCTTGATCCCCTTGCTGATAGAGGCAAGGTGTCCCGATCTTTCGATGAGATGATAACTATCGATTTGGTGGAGATGACTTTGACGATCCGACTACAAACGTGCACGACGTTGTGCCTTAGCAATCGCTAAACCAACTCCGAGAGGTTATTGACCACGCCGGAGCACAATCAACCTGACCACGAAGGTCTATTCCTGCAAGCAATCGAAGAACAAGCAAGAATATGATAAAAGCAATCCGAATATTGCGAGCATATATGAAGTATTGATAAAGGTGGGGATCCGTAAGCGGTCTTGGTCTGGTCGTTGGACACAAACGAAGTACACGAAGTTGCAATGGCTAACTTTTAACTAAACAAATCCCAAGGAAAAGCTACTAGATGGATCTACTTATATAGGAGCAAGGGGTGGCGGCCAAGGAGGTGGGAGGACGTCCCAAGGCAGCCTAAAACTAAATCTACGTCGTACAAGGCCAATGGGCCCAAGTGGAGGTGATGTAACACCTTTGGACTTGTAGTTTGACTCGGATTCTGCTGCAGCATCAGATTGTTTCGTCCACAACTCAACGCTCCGAACGAATTTGAAGGTGATTCCAATTGGGTTGGAAAGTGCACGAAATCTAGTTTCCAACAAAAAAAAATCACCCAATTCGGAGTCCGTATGAAAAACTTGTGTGCGTTTTGAGTCAGGTGTGTCTGTGCAGTCCGAATCTGAATCCAGAACGTGAGAGACTTGGACTCTATCTTCTCTTGGGCCAAAAGTGACGTGAGAGAACTTTTTGGACAGCAAATAAACATCTCTTTCTTCCTTATCTTCATATGTGGATTGTACAAATGTCCCATACACCTGCAATTAGACAAAATACAAAAGTGTGTGAAGTATTTTTGTTCTGGATAACATAAATAGATTATTGAATAGTTTTCACTAGAAATCACCTGACAAATATGCATATATGCAATATTTTTGGTCATATCCAAGGTAGTCATGTCCTCATCATCCTTCCCTTCTTGAAAATAAAGCCGTCCTCGGCGTTGCTTAATCTGAAATGTGGCTAACAAAAGAGACAAGGTGTACATATTGTATATGTATATGTCATCCATTTTTACTTCCCTTGATTTTTGCATATATGAAACATGAATAGATGAGTAACTTGCATAGTTCATAAAATTCTAAAGCCAAAAAATTAGCACAAGAAGTAGAAGGCATGAAAATATTGCAACTCAGTTTGCACATATAAGTGAAGCTCTTATTCATTTCAAAAGATTGACAATGTTCATCATTAAACCATCCCAACATTGGTGAATAAACCTTACTTGCATCAAATTTACATGCTACAACATGCTTAAATAAGCAAACATGCAATAAGTCATTCAACACAGAATCATCACCAAGATTAGAGGTCATATCAAAATGATTAAACATTGGTTCTTTTGCATCAATAGTTAATTCAATGGGTGCACTCAAAATTGTTGGTATTTCAGTTGTTTGATCACATGGCAAAGTCAAATTATCAACGTAGTCCTCTAAAATAGGTGGTGTGATCAAAGTAGTGGGTAGCTCATCAGATGGTGCATTCAAATTGACAAGGCATTCATCATTCTCATGTAGAGATGGAAGATCAGTACCTTTGTCATTACCTCTTATGATCAACTCAGATGATGTAGCCACTCTCGGGGGCGATGTGTCACATGGTGGAGGTGATGTAGTCCTGACAACAACGGATGTGGTTGTCATAGTATGCCTAGTAGTTGGAATGTGCACCGTGCGCTTGTTCTCCTCGTGGCCAACACGTCGTTTTATTTCCTGTTCAGCTTTGCAAGCAAGATGAAACAAATGGTCCATAGGATAACACTCTTCATGAATTAGTATCTCTTGAATATCACAGTTTAATCCTCCCCAAAATCTATCCATAAAATCATCTTCACTTTCTTCTAAAGAGGAATGCAACAAGGTAGTTTGCAAATCATCATAATATTTTGTTACAGTTTCACTACCTTGTTTTAAGTGTTGCAACTTCTTAATCATGTCACGAGTATAATAAGCAGGGACGAAAGTATGTCGCATGGCAAGTTTCAAATCATCCCAAGTAGTAGGTATATAATTAGGGTGTAACCGACAATATTCACTACACCAAACCAAAGCATAACCAGTGAAAGAACCAACCGCAACCTTAACCTTTTTATGTTCATCGAAATTATGGGAAGCAAATATATTTTTTATGTCGAACTCCCATTCAATATATAAAGCAGGTTTAAAACGGCCATTAAATGGTGGTATAGATACATTAACCTGATCATGTGCATTTGGATGTTTGTGCACCTCTCGTGACGGTTGTGGTATTTGCAAAGGTGGTGGCACGTCTCCCGCGATCGACAAAGCCCATGAATTGACTCTGGATCCTGTCATGATTAGTAGAACAAGAAACAAAACCCAAAAATAATGTTCCTATAACTACTAGGATGTGGTGGTAAAACGCTCACAGTAAAGCAAATATCAATGTCTTACAAGTTCTTACCATGCAGCAGGCGGTGATCGGCAACCAGCGGTGTTAAGTAACTCCGAATATTGAGTAAAGCGATTGCCAGGGGAGCGTACGTATACACGATGTAGAAATATGTGGAGCTGGGTTGGCTATATATGGTAGCAAAAGATTAGCAATAATCAATTCAAAGATGCAATGTTGAATAAACGCTCAACGACGGTACTGTGCTGGTCCTAGGCTAGACCGGACTAGAGACGCGAGCCTAGAACACTAATGAGGTCACGGCGTAGCACAACTAGCATCAATGAAGGATACTAAGTAGCTCTTGACAGCAAGATATAAGTGAAGATAATGATGAAAAACAACTGCCAAGCAGGATATACAACAACTCTCTCTCCAACTTTCCTCTTGAAAAGTTTGAGACAATTTTCTGATAAATTCTTTCAAAGAATGCTACTAACTCAAGCTTTCCAATGCAAAAAGAATCACTCAATTCGGAGTCCGTATGAAAAACTTGTGTGCGTTTTGAGTCAGGTATGTCTGTGCAGTCCGAATCTGAATCCAGAACGTGAGAGACTTGGACTCTATCTTCTCTTAGGCCAAAAGTGACGTGAGAGAACTTTTTGGACAGCAAATAAACATCTCTTTCTTCCTTATCATCATATGTGGATTGTACAAATGTCCCATACACCTGCAATTAGACAAAACACAAAAGTGTGTGAAGTATTTTTGTTCTGGATAACATAAATAGATTATTGAATAGTTTGCACTAGAAATCACCTGACAAATATGCATATATGCAATATTTTTGGTCATATCCAAGGTAGTCATGTCCTCATCATCCTCCCCTTCTTGAAAATAAAGCCGTCCTCGGCGTTGCTTAATCTGAAATGTGGCTAACAAAAGAGACAAGGTGTACATGTTGTATATGTATATGTCATCCATTTTTACTTCCCTTGATTTTTGCATATATGACACATGAATAGATGAGTAACTTGCATAGTTCATAAAATCTAAAGCCAAAAAATTAGCACAAGAAGTAGAAGGCATGAAAATATTACAACTCAATTTGCACATATAAGTGAAGCTCTTATTCATTTCAAAAGATTGACAATGTTCATCATTAAACCATCCCAACATTGGTGAATAAACCTTACTTGCATCAAATTTACATGCTACAACATGCTTAAATAAGCAAACATGCAATAAGTCATTCAACACAGAATCATCACCAAGATTAGAGGTCATATCAAAATGATTAAACATTGGTTCTTTTGCATCAATAGTTAATTCAATGGGTGCACTCAAAATTGTTGGTATTTCAGTTGTTTGATCACATGGCAAAGTCAAATTATCAACGTAGTCCTCTAAAATAGGTGGTGTGATCAAAGTAGTGGGTAGCTCATCAGATGGTGCATTCAAATTGACAAGGCATTCATCATTCTCATGTAGAGATGGAAGATCAGTACCTTTGTCATTACCTCTTATGATCAACTCAGATGATGTAGCCACTCTGGGGAGCGATGTGTCACATGGTGGAGGTGATGTAGTCCTGACAACAACGGATGTGGTTGTCATAGTATGCCTTGTAGTTGAAGGAACAATCATATCAACTCTTGGAATGTGCACCGTGCGCTTGTTCTCCTCGTGGCCAACACGTCGTTTTATTTCCTGTTCAGCTTTGCAAGCAAGATGAAACAAATGGTCCATAGGATAACACTCTTCATGAATTAGTATCTCTTGAATATCACGGTTTAATCCTCCCCAAAATCTATCCATAAAATCATCTTCACTTTCTTCTAAAGAGGAATGCAACAAGGTAGTTTGTAAATCATCATAATATTTTGTTACAGTTTCACTACCTTGTTTTAAGTGTTGCAACTTCTTAATCATGTCACGAGAATAATAAGCAGGGACGAAAGTATGTCGCATGGCAAGTTTCAAATCATCCCAAGTAGTAGGTATATAATCAGGGTGTAACCGACAATATTCACTACACCAAACCAAAGCATAACCAGTGAAAGAACCAACCGCAACCTTAACCTTTTTATGTTCATCGAAATTATGGGAAGCAAATATATTTTTTATGTCGAACTCCCATTCAATATATAAAGCAGGTTTAAAACGGCCATTAAATGGTGGTATAGATACATTAACCTGATCATGTGCATTTGGATGTTTGTGCACCTCTCGTGACGGTTGTGGTATTTGCAAAGGTGGTGGCACGTCTCCCGCGATCGACAAAGCCCATGAATTGACTCTGGATCCTGTCATGATTAGTAGAACAAGAAACAAAACCCAAAAATAATGTTCCTACAACTACTAGGATGTGGTGGTAAAACGCTCACAGTAAAGCAAATATCAATGTCTTACAAGTTCTTACCATGCAGGAGGCGGTGATCGGCAACCAGCGGTGTCAAGTAACTCCGAATATTGAGTAAAGCGATTGCCAGGGGAGCATACGTATACACGGTGTAGAAATATGTGGAGCTGGGTTGGCTATATATGGTAGCAAAAGATTAGCAATAATCAATTCAAAGATGCAATGTTGAATAAACGCTCAACGACGGCACTATGCTGGTCCTAGGCTAGACCGGACTAGAGACGCGAGTCTAGAACACTAATGAGGTCACGGCGTAGCACAACTAGCATCAATGAAGGATACTAAGTAGCTCTTGACAGCAAGATATAAGTGAAGATCACAACGGCAGTGAAGATAATGATGAAAAACAACTGCCAAGCAGGATATACAACAACTCTCTCTCCAACTTTCCTCTTGAAAAGTTTGAGACAATTTTCTGATAAATTCTTTCAAAGAATGCTACTAACTCAAGCTTTCCAATGCAAAAAGAATCACTCAATTCCGAGTTGATATGAGGAGTCAAATAATTCTAAAACTGGCCTAAAAAATTGGAACAAGCTGTGTTCATGAACTTCGGAGGGCAAAAAGACCTATTTAGAAGCCGATTTTGAGGTATCAAATATTGAACTTGCTTCTGCAACTATTTAGATGCGGCTCGTCTCTATCTTCAATTTGAGTACTCACGGAGCCAAAACGGACTTCGTATGAGGAAGATACACCTGTTTTACTGAACAGTGCGCAAAACAGATTCCAATCCGAATTCAGGTACGAGATTGATTCTAGATAGATCCAATTTTTTTTCTTCTCTCTTTTTTTTCTCACGCTTTTTTTTCTTTTTCTTCTCCCTCCGTGGTGGAAATTGGTGGATGGGATGGTGGACAGCGGATGGGATAATGATGCAGCGGCTGCGTGACTAATGTGAACAGAACTCGAAACTCTAAAGGAACTAGACACTGAGACCAGCAACTCGACACGGCGATGCAACCGATAATTCAATAATGCAAACAATGAAAAGAAAATTGCAAAGGCTCAGTCTGGCTAGGACAAAGGATGAATAGATCTAACTTTTGTTTTGTGGCTTTTTCTTGGACAATAGGTAAGAAAATAAATCTAATTTAGGAAAAACTGGAAATTCTCACCGAGCAACCTGAAAACTGATACCACTTGATAGAGGCGAGGTGTCCCGATCTTTCGATGAGATGATAACTATCGATTTGGTGGAGATGACTTTGACGATCCGACTACAAACATGCACGACGTTGTGCCTTAGCAATCGCTAAACCAACTCCAAGAGGTTATTGACCACGCCGGAGCACAATCAACCTGACCACGAAGGTCTATTCCTGCAAGCAATCGAAGAACAAGCAAGAATATGATAAAAGCAATCCGAATATTGCGAGTATATATGAAGTATTGATAAAGGTGGGGATCCGTAAGCGGTCTTGGTCTGGTCGTTGGACACAAACGAAGTACACGAAGTTGCAATGGCTAACTTTTAACTAAACAAATCCCAAGGAAAAGCTACTAGATGGATCTACTTATATAGGAGCAAGGGGTGGCGGCCAAGGAGGTGGGAGGACATCCCAAGGCAGCCTAAAACTAAATCTAGGTCGTACAAGGCCAATGGGCCCAAGTGGAGGTGATGTAACACCTTTGGACTTGTAGTTTGACTCGGATTCTGCTGCAGCATCAGATTGTTTCGTCCACAACTCAACGCTCCGAACGAATTTGAAGGTGATTCCAATTGGGTTGGAAAGTGCACGAAATCTAGTTTCCAACAAAAAAAGAATCACCCAATTCGGAGTCCGTATGAAAAACTTGTGTGCGTTTTGAGTCAGGTGTGTCTGTGCAGTCCGAATCTGAATCCAGAACGTGAGAGACTTGGACTCTATCTTCTCTTGGGCCAAAAGTGACGTGAGAGAACTTTTTGGACAGCAAATAAACATCTCTTTCTTCCTTATCTTCATATGTGGATTGTACAAATGTCCCATACACCTGCAATTAGACAAAATACAAAAGTGTGTGAAGTATTTTTGTTCTGGATAACATAAATAGATTATTGAATAGTTTGCACTAGAAATCACCTGACAAATATGCATATATGCAATATTTTTGGTCATATCCAAGGTAGTCATGTCCTCATCACTTGCGCATGCCATCAACTCCATGCGTGTTCTTGCTCCAATGTTCATCCTTCTCCAAACTAGGCCCTTCATTTGTAAGCAAAACAAATGTATCCAATTTAGGCAGCATCATATTCTCATGAACATTAGAATCATTACCAAGAAACGAAAGTACCTGATAATTCAATTGGCGTGCGCAAGCTCTAGTAATCGGGTCCAGTATGTATAGCAGCAGGGGCTATGGGTGTAACAATGGTATTGATGTACTCATCATCCTCCCCTTCTGGAATTGAAGTCGTCCTCGACGAAAGTTCATCGTCCTCACCCAAATAAGGCTTCAAATATGCAATGTTAAAAGTGGGACTAACCCCAAAATCTGCAGGCAGCTCAAGTTTATATGCATCATCATTTATTTTCTCTAACACCTTAAAAGGACCATTAGCACGTGGCATTAGCTTTGATTTGTGCAAATTAGGAAATCTATCCTTACGCAAATGTAACCAAACAAGATCTCCAGGTGCAAACACAACATATTTTCTACCCTTATCTCTAGCAAGTTTATATTTAGCATTCATACGCTCAATGTTTTCCTTAGTTAACTCATGCATTTTTAAAATCAATTCAACACGTTCTTTAGCACCAAAATTAACCTTCTCCGAAGATGGAAGAGGCAACAAATCAATAGGTGCACGAGGTAGGAAACCATACACAATTTCAAAAGGGCACATCTTAGTAGTAGAATGCAATGAACGATTATAAGCAAATTCAATATGAGGCAAGCATTCTTCCCACATTTTCTTGTTATTCTTCAAGACAGCCCTAAGCATACTAGACAATGTTCTATTGACTACTTCAGTTTGTCCATCAGTTTGGGGGTGACAAGTAGTACTAAAAAGCAGCTTAGTCCCCAACTTAGCCCATAAACATCTCCAAAAGTGGCTAAGAAATTTAGTATCACGATCTGAAACAATAGTATTTGGCACACCATGTAAGCGAATAATTTCACGAAAGAACAAATCAGCAACATTAACATCATCATCGCTTTTATGACATGGTATAAAGTGTGCCATTTTCGAGAACCTATCCACGACAACAAATATGCTATCCCTCCCCTTCTTTGTTCGAGGTAAACATAAAACAAAGTCCATAGATATATCCTCCCAAGGAACACTAGGTACAGGCAAAGGCATATATAAACCATGAGGATTGAGTCGTGACTTAGCTCTTTGACACGTAGTGCAGCGAGCAACAAAACGCTCAACATCACGTCTCATCTTTGGCCAAAAGAAATGTGTAGCAAGTATATCCTCCGTCTTCTTGACGCCAAAGTGTCCCATTAATCCTCCTCCATGCGCCTCCTGCAACAACAAAAGACGAACGGAGCTAGCTGGAATGCATAGCTTGTTAGCACGAAACACAAATCCATCATTAAGAACAAACTTGTTCCAAGTTCTCCCTTCCTTACAATTCTGCAATACATCTTTAAATTCAGCATCATGAACATATTGATCTTTGATGGTCTCCAAACCAAATATTTTAAAGTCAAGTTGTGAAAGCATAGTATAACGACGAGACAAGGCATCAGCAATAACATTTTCTTTACCCTTCTTGTGTTTAATGACATAAGGGAAAGTCTGAATGAATTCAACCCATTTAGCATGTCTACGGTTCAGTTTTGCTTGACTTTTAATGTGTTTCAAAGATTCATGATCAGAATGTATAACAAATTCCTTGGGCCATAAATAATGTTGCCATGTTTCTAAGGTCCGAACAAGAGCATATAATTCTTTATCATAAGTAGAATAGTTCAGACTAGGCCCACTCAATTTTTCAAAAAAGTATGCAACAGGTTTTCCTTCTTGTAATAACACACCTCCTAATCCAATTCCACTAGCATCACATTCAAGCTCAAAAGTCTTATTGAAATTAGGAAGTTGGAGTAAAGGAGCATGTGTCAACTTATCTTTCAATACCGTGAAGGCTTCTTCTTGTGCGGTACCCCAAACAAAAGGCACATCCTTCTTTGTAAGCTCGTTGAGAGGTGCAGCAATGGTGCTGAAATCTCTCACAAAACGCCTATAGAAACCAGCGAGGCCAAGGAAACTCCTCACTTGTGTGACCGTTTTGGGCTGCGGCCAACTCTCAATAGCTTCAACCTTGGCTTTATCAACTTCAATTCCCTGTGGAGTAACAACATAGCCAAGAAAAGATACTCGGTCGGTGCAAAAGGTGCACTTTCCAAGGTTCCCAAACAAACGTGCATCACGTAGAGCAATAAAAACAGCACGTAAATGTTCCAAATGTTCCTCCAAAGATTTGCTATAAATCAATATGTCATCAAAGTAAACAACCACAAATCGTCCAATGAAAGCACGTAAAACTTCGTTCATTAACCTCATGAAAGTACTAGGTGCATTAGTTAACCCAAAAGGCATGACTAACCACTCATATAATCCAAACTTAGTTTTAAATGCTGTTTTCCATTCATCTCTCAATTTCATACGAATTTGATGGTATCCACTACGCAAATCAACTTTGGAGAATATTGTAGAGCCACTCAATTCATCAAGCATATCATCTAACCTAGGAATAGGATGACGATAACGAATAGTAATATTATTAATGCCTCTACAATCAACGCACATACGCGACGTACCATCCTTTTTCGGCACTAAAATGATAGGAACAACACAAGGACTAAGGGATTCGCGTATATAACCTTTGTCGAGCAGTTCTTGTACTTGACGCATAATCTCCTTCGTCTCCTCTGGATTGGTACGGTATGGTGCATGGTTGGGTAGCGAAGCACCGGGAATTAAGTCAATTTGATGCTCAATCCCTCGAATAGGTGGTAATCCCGGTGGCACGTCTTGTGGAAAGACGTCAGCGAACTCCTGCAAAATGTTAGTGACAGCAGGGGGCAAAGAGCAGGGGGCAAATGTTAGATACAGGCGAGGGTCCCGATCTTTCGAAGAGATGGTGGCTATCGTTTTCTGTGGGAGTCGACCTTGACGATCCGACTACGAACGTGCGAGACGTCGCGCCTTAGCAATCGCTAAACCAACTTCCGAGGGTTATTGACCACGCCGGAGCACGATCAACCTGACCACGAGGGTCTGTTTCCTGCGAGCAAACAAAGAACAAGCAAGAAACTGAGATTGCAATCGGGTTATTGCGAATATAAGATGAAAGCTTTATTGATCAAGGTGGGGTTCTGTGACGTCTTGGTCTGGTCGTTGGACACAAACGAAGTATGCGAAGTTGCAGCTATGGTGAACTTTTAATCTAAACAAAACCCAAAGTCTAAACGATGCCCTAAGGGCTGTATATATGGAGGAAGAGGGGGGAATTTCGTGGCCCTTGAGGGTGGGGTCCGAAACCAACCCTTACTCTTGTTTCCCCACACATACGGACTCTAAAAATAGCCTATACTTAAGTATTTCGAAATTACATGGGCCTGGCCCATTAATAAGGTGACGCAGCACCTAGAATAGCCTATGGACGAATATTATGAAGTGGCATCTTGTATATTTCGTCCAAGGCTTCATGCACTCCTTATGGCGGCTTCAAAGTCCTGAAATCATCACTTGTAACTCCGTTCTTGATCCCCTTGCACATGCCATCAACTCCATGCGTGTTCTTGCTCCAATGTTCATCCTTCTCCAAGCTAGGCCCTTCATTTGTAAGCAAAACAAATGTATCCAATTTAGGCAGCATCATAATCTCATGAACATTAGAATCATTACCAAGAAATGAAAGTACCTGGTAATTTAATTGGCGTGCGCGAGCTCTAGTAATTGGTCCAGTATATGTAACAGTAGGGGCTGTGGGTGTAACAATGGTATTGATGTCCTCATCAATTTTATTAAGTATCCGATTCTAGTTGTCATACGGTCAAGGTACAACTCCGGGTCGTCCTTTTACCGAGGGACACGGCTATTCGAATAGATCAACTTCCCTGCAGGGGTGCACCACATTTCCCAACACGCTCGATCCCCTTTGGCTGGACACACTTTCCTGGATCATGCCCGGCCTCGGAAGATCAACACGTCGCAGCCCTACCTATGCACAACAGAGAGGTCAGCACGTCGGTCTAAATCCTATGGTGCAGGGGTCTGGGCCCATCGCCCATTGCACACCTGCATGTTGCGTACGCGGCCGGTGAGTAGACCTAGCCTCCCTTATACAAGAGCAGGCGTTTCCAGTCCAACCCGGCGCGTGCTGCTCAGTCGCTGACGTCACGAAGGCTTCGGCTGATACCACGACGTCGAGTGCCCATAACTATTCCCGCATAATTGGTTACTGCGTATAGGCCAGTGGCCAGACTCGGATCAAATACCAAGATCTCGTTAAGCTTGTTATTTTGAAGTAACAGTGAACGCCGACCAGAGCCAGGCCCACCTCTCTCCTAGGTGGTCTCAACCTTCCCTGTCGCTCTGCCACAAAGGTTCACTCAGAGGGCCGGCAGGACAAACGTCCTTTCGGACCCAATCCATGAATCACTCGCGGGTACTCTACGAGCCGATCCGACTTTAGTCACCACATGTATCATGTATAAAGTACATAATATATACCCGTGATCACCTCCTGAGTGATCACGGCCCGATAGTATAGCATGACAGACGGACAAGAATGTAGGGCCACTGATGATAAACTAGCATCCTATACTAAGCATTTAGGATTGCAGGTAAGGTATCAATAACTATAGCAACAATGACATGCTATGCATCAGGATAGGATTAATGGAAAGCAGTAACATGCTACACTACTCTAATGCAAGCCGTAGAGAGAAGAATAGGCGATATCTGGTGATCAAGGGGGGGGGGGGCTTGCCTGGTTGCTCTGGCAAGAAGGAGGGGTCGTCAACAACGTAGTCGATCGGGGCACCAGCAGCGGCGTCAGTCTCGTAGTCTACTGGAGAGAAGAGGGGGAAGAAACAATGAATACAATGCAAACAGATGCATAACGATGCATGACATGACAAGTAGCGGTGCTAGGGGTGCCCTAACGCGGTATGAGGTGATACCGGTGAAGGGGGAAACATCCGGGAAAATATCCCTGGTGTTTCACGTTTTCGGACAGATGAATCAGAGGGGGAAAGTTGCGTGTTCGCTATGCTAGAGATGTGTGGCGGATGAACGGGCCGCTTATCCGAATTTGTCTTGTCGTTCTGAGCAACTTTCATGTACAAAGTTTTTCCATCCAAGCTATGGTTTATTTTATATTGATTTTAAAAGATTTAAATCATTTTTAACATTTATTTAATTAATTTAATTCAACATTATCCAGAACAGTGCATGTTGACATCAACATGACGTCAGCAGTCAACATGGGTGTTTGACTGGTCAAACTGACATGTGGGGCCCACCTGTCATTGATTGTTTAGTCTAATTAGGGTTTAACTAATCTAATTACTGTTTAATTAAACTAACTAGTTAATTAGATTAATTAAACATGATTAATTAACTTTATTTATTTATTTATTTATATTTATTTATTATTTTTAATTTAATTGTTTAAACGTTCCAGGGGCTGGGCCCCGCTTAGCAGTGGCCCAAAGGGGCCTAACGGGTTCGAGCGAGCAGTGGGGCGGGGCACCCGAACGGGCGCAAGCCTGAAGGGCGCTGGGCATGCACGTCGCCATCGGACGTAGGGCGTGGCCCGAGCAGGGGCCGGAGCAGGGGGCCGGTGGCCACGACATCGACGAGGGAAGGCGTGGGCCTGGGATGGGGAGCGGCGCATCAGCGGTAACCGGGCAGCGTGAGGCAGCGGGAGGCCACGGCAGAGCGGGACAAGGGGAGCAGGGGGCGATGGAGGTGAGCAGCGGCGCGAGCGGCTGCAGCGGGTGGAGCTGGCGAGGCCAAAAGCGCGGGCACGAGGAGGCGCAGCGGCTGCAACGTCGGCGGACGGGGCTGGCGCGAGCAGCAGCAGCAACAGGCGAAGGGGGCAAGCGGGGCGTGCACAGGCGTAGGCGGTCGCCACGGCGGGCGGCGAGCGGCGGACACGGGTGGGCGAGCGCGCGCTAGGCGGGCAACGAGCGCGTGCGACAACGGCGCATTACGGGAGCAGAGAGGGAGGAGGGGAGGCGGCGGCTCACAGGGGCCGGTCGAGGAGGGCAGCGGGCTCGGGGTGGTCCGGCGAGGCAGACCGATGACGGGGGCGAGGTGGCGGCGCCGGGGTCGACAACGGGTTGGTCGAGGCGGAGGCGCTCCGGCTGGCGGCGAC
>NC_041390.1:289803656-289811337 GCF_002162155.2 Triticum dicoccoides
AGAGTGGGAGGGGGGGGATTGATGAGGACATCAATACCATTGTTACACCCACAGCCCCTGCTGCTATACATACTGGACCAATTACTAGAGCTCGCGCACACTAATTGAATTATCAGGTACTTTCGTTTCTTGGTAACGATTCTAATGTTCATGAGAATATGATGCTGCCTAAATTGGATACATTTGTCTTGCTTACAAATGAAGGGCTAGTTTGGACAAGAAAGATGAACCTTGGAATAAGTTCAAGCGTGGAGATGATGGCATGCGCAAGGGGATCCAGAACGGAGTTACAAGTGATGATTTCAGGACTTTGAAGCCACCATAAGGAGTGCATGAAGCCTTGGACGAAATATACACGATGCCACTTCATAAATTTCGTCCAGAGGCTATTTTAGGTGCTGCGTCACCTTATTATTGGGCCAGGCCCATGTATTTTTGAGATACTTAAGTATAGACTGTTTTTAGAGTCCGTATGTGTGGGAAAACAAGAGTTAGGGTTGGTTTCGGACCCCTCCTCCAAGGGCCACGAAATTCCCCCCTCTTCCTCCATATATACAGCCCTTAGGGCATCGTTTAGACTTTGGGTTTTGTTTAGATTAAAAGTTTGCCATAGCTGGAACTTCGCGTACTCCGTTTGTTTCCAACGACCAGACCAAGACGTCACAGAACCCCACCTTGATCAATAAAGCTTTCATCTTATATTCACAATATCCATATTGCAATATCAGTTTCTTGCTTGTTCTTCGTTCGCTCGCAGGAAACAGGCCCTCGTAGTTAGGTTGATTGTGCTCCGCCGTGGTCAATAACCCCTCGGAGTTGGTTTAGCGATTTCTAAGGCGCGACGTCCTCGCACGTTCATAGTCGGATCGTCAAAGTCGACTTCCTTTAAAATGATAGCCACTATCTCATCGAAAGATGGGACACCTTTGCCTCTATCAAGTGGTATCACATTTCTAGGTTGCTCGGTGAGATTTTATAGTTTTTCGTAGTTTAGGTCGAGTCTGTTCTTCATACCTATAGTCCACGAAAAAGCCAAAAAAAATTAGGGTTAGGTCATCATATCCGAACCAATCTGAGCCTTTGCATAGTCTTTTTAGAGTTTTGCTTTGTTGAATTTGCGGTTGCATCGTCGTGTCAAGTTGCTGGTCTTAGCGTCTAGTCCCTTAGAGTTTCGAGTTCTATTCACAGGTTGTGATAGAGGCGAGGGTATTGATGTCCTCATCAGGTTGTCACACCGCCGCCGCACCATCATCATCATCATTACCATATACCACCACCCCACCATATACATCGCCGCTGCCATATACAACCACCAATCCGAGTCCAGATATACCACCACAGTCCGAGTTCCACCAGATTCATCTCCGCCACCAGTCCTAGTCCGAGTCCAGTATTTGTTGCTTTGTTTTCGTGTTCCAGATCACGCCATACTCCGAGTCGTGACAGAGTAGGACTCCTGAGATTACGTGCTACCCGCAGCAGAAAAATAGTTCCAAACTTAAAAAAAAATCTGGCTAGGCAGGTTTTAGACCATTTGTAGACTTTCTCGAAAAAATTTTGTTGCGGAGCAAAAAAAAGAGGAAAAAAGTGCCAAAAAAGTGAAAAAAAGAAAAAAAATATTCAGAGTGTGCTCCTCCATTGTTTACGTGCAGCGCTGTGATTTTGTTAGTGTTCTAGGCTCGCATCTCTAGCACGGTCTAGCCTAGGACTTGCACAGTACCGTCGTTGAGCGTTTATTCAACTTTGCATCTCTGAATTGATTATTGCTGACCCTTTTTGCTACCATATTATAAGCCTTCCTAGCTCCACATACATCTACGATGTGCGTTTGACTCTCCCTAGGAATCGCTCTATCCAAGCTTTGAGAGTTTTGACTACGACGATTGTCGATCACCGCCTGCTGTTGGGTAAGAACTGGTAAGAATTTGAGATTTTCTTGATGGATTTGTGACACCACCACCACCTCTTGTTAATAGTCTATAGGATCATATTCTTGTGTGTTTCTATTGTTGCTAAACATGGCAGGATCACAAGCCGACGAGACTGACTGGGAGAACATGACGAATAAGGAGTTGCATGATAAATTTCAGCAAATGATGAGTGGACAGGTGCAAGATGTGCTAAACAGATTTGAAGAGGCCATGGAGAAGATAGATGGCATGGAGAAGACGTTCGAAACAAAGCTCGATAACAGGTTTAATGAATTGCTCGCGCGTCTTCCACCACCACCACCGGCTGCACCTAACACACCTCTACAATAAAAAAACAACTACCTCCACATCGCGAAACAGCCCTCCACCGAGCGAGCCGTCTCCCTCTTGCACTTGGCCAAACTGTTGGTGCTGTTGTTGATACTTCTATGGCTCCTGCTGCTGATGCGGAGGAGGATGATTTTATGGGAGATTACGAGGATGAGGTTGATCAAAATCAGAACTATGTGCCACCACCAACACAGCAACCACCAGGTTGTCCACATGCAAATAATGGCAATGGTAGGGCTCACCCTCAGGTACGAGATCATATCTCCCTAAACTAAAATTGAATATTCCACCATTTGAGGGTAGATATGTTCCTGATATATATCTTACTTGAGAGTTAGAAACTGAACAACGATTTACATGTTTACAATATCCCGAGGAGAGACGTGTTCCTGCTGCTGTTTGTGCATTCACTAGTTTTGCATGTGTTTGGTGGTCTGAGCATTGTAGATTATATCCTATTCCAGCTACTTGGGCTACTTTGAAAACTGCTGTGGGTACTCGTTGGGTTCCACCATATTATCAACGTGAATTACTTCAAAAAATGCAGCCTTTAAGACAAGGAATTTTTTTTGTAGAAGAATATTATCAGGAATTACAAACTGGCATGATTAGATGTGGTATTGTTGAGGAGAATGAAGCTATGCTTGCACATTTTATGGGTGGATTAAATAGAGAGATTAAGACCATTCTAGAGTATAAGGAGTATACTAATATCACTCGTTTATTCCATCTTGCTTGTAAAGCTGAACGTGAAGAGCAGGATCGACAGGCATTGGCGTGAACTAACTTTTCTGCAGGTCGATCTTCATCATGGATACCATGTGCATCCTCTACTTCCACTACACCAGCACCTCCATCAGATGCCACCTCCAGCCGTGATACAAGGAAGCTGGCACAACCACCACTATCTGCCAAGAGCACACCTCCCGGGCCTGCGCAGAGTTCTTCTTCTTCCATGGCATCAACAGGGCACACAAGTGATATTATTTATCGTCGTTGTAAGGGAAGAGGACATTTTGCGAGAGAATGCAAAACTCAGCGTGTGATGATTGCTACTGAGGATGGTGGGTATGAGTTCGCTAGTGACTATGATGAGGAGACTTTGGCTCTTATTACACATGAAGAACACGGTGGAGATGATTCTGATCATGAGACGCAATACATGGCTCCTGAAGATGCTGACATGTATGAATGTTTAGTTGCTCAACGTGTTTTGAGTGTGCAGGTCACACAAGCTAAGCAAAATCAAAGGCATAATTTGTTCCATACAAAGGGAGTTGTGAAGGAACGTTCTGTTCGCGTCATCATAGATGGAGGGAGCTGCAATAACTTGGCTAGCATGGAGATGGTGGAGAAGCTATCACTCACCACAAGACCACATCCACATCCTTACTACATCCAATGGTTCAACAACAGTGGCAAGGTTAAGGTAACATGTACTGTTCGTGTGCATTTTAGTATCTCTACATATGCTGATTATGTTGATTGTGATGTGGTACCTATGCAAGCATGTTCCTTATTACTTGGTAGACCATGGCAATTTGATAAAAATTCTGTACACCATGGTAGAAACAATAAGTATACTCTTGTTCATAAGGATAAAAATATTACTTTGCTTCCTATGACTCCTGATTCCATTTTGAAAGATGATATTAATAGAGCTAATAAAGCAAAACATGAGAAAAATAAAAGTGAAAATCAGATTGTGGCAAAAGACTTTGAGCAACAAATGCAGCCTAATGAAAAACCATCTAGTGTTGCTTCTGAAATTAAATTGAAAAGTGCATGTTTAATTGCCACCAAATCTGATATTGATGATTTAGATTTTAGCAAATCTGTTTGCTATGCTTTTGTGTGCAAAGAGGCATTATTTTCATTGGAGGACGTGCCTTCCTCTTTGCCTCCTGTTGTCACTAACATTTTGCAGGAGTTCACTGACGTCTTTCCACAAGACGTGCCACCGAGATTACCACCTATTCGAGGGATTGAACATCAAATTGACTTAATTCCCGGTGCATCATTACCCAACCGTGCACCATACCGTACCAATCCAGAGGAGACGAAGGAGATTATGCGTCAAGTACAAGAACTGCCCGACAAAGGTTATACGCGAATCCCTTAGTCCTTGTGCTGTTCCTATTATTTTAGTGCCGAAAAAGTATGGTACGTCACGTATGTGCGTTGATTGTAGAGGCATTAATAATATTACTATTCGTTACCTTCATCCTATTCCTAGGCTAGATGATATGCTTGATGAATTGAGTGGCTCTATAATATTCTCCAAAGTTGATTTGCGTAGTGGATACCATCAAATTCGTATGAAATTGGGAGATGAATGGAAAACAACATTTAAAACTAAGTTTGGATTATATGAGTGGTTAGTCATGCCTTTTGGGTTAACTAATGCACCTAGTACTTTCATGAGGTTAATGAACGAAGTTTTACGTGCTTTCATCGGACGACTTGTGGTAGTTTACTTTGATGACATATTGATTTATAGCAAATCTTTGGAGGAACATTTGGAACATTTACGTGTTGTTTTTATTGTTCAATGTGATGCACGTTTGTTTGGTAACCTTGGAAAGTGCACCTTTTGCACCGGCCAAGTATCTTTTCTTGGCTATGTTGTTACTCCACAGGGAATTGAAGTTGATAAAGCCAAGATTGAAGCTATTGAGAGTTGGCCGCAGCCCAAAACAGTCACACAAGTGAGGAGTTTCCTTGGCCTCGCTGGTTTCTATAGGCGTTTTGTGAGAGATTTCAGCACCATTGCTGCACCTCTCAACGAGCTTACAAAGAAGGATGTGCCTTTTGTTTGGGGTACCGCACAGGAAGAAGCCTTCATGGTATCGAAAGATAAGTTGACGCATGCTCCTTTACTCCAACTTCCTGATTTTAACAAGACTTTTGAGCTTGAATGTGATGCTAGTGGAATTGGATTAGGAGGTGTGTTATTACAAGATGGCAAACCAGTTGCATACTTTTCTGAAAAATTGAGTGGGCCTAGTCTGAAGTATTCTACTTATGACAAAGAATTATATGCTCTTGTTCAGACCTTAGAAACATGGCAACATTATTTATGGCCCAAGGAATTTGTTATACATTCTGATCATGAATCTTTGAAACACATTAAAAGTCAAGCAAAACTGAACCATAGACATGCTAAATGGGTTGAATTCATTGAGACTTTTCCTTATGTCATTAAACACAACAAGGGTAGAGAAATTGTTATTGCTGATGCATTGTCTCGTTGTTATACTATGCTTTCACAACTTGACTTTAAAATATTTGGTTTGGAGACCATCAAAGATCAATATGTTCATGATGCTGAATTTAAAGATGTATTGCAGAATTGTAAGGAAGGGAGAACTTGGAACAAGTTCGTTCTTAATGATGCATTTGTGTTTCGTGCTAACAAGCTATGCATTCCAGCTAGCTCTGTTCATCTTTTGTTATCGCAGGAGGTGCATGGAGGAGGATTAATGGGACACTTTGGCGTCAAGAAGACAGAGGATATACTTGTTACACATTTCTTTTGGCCAAAGATGAGACGGGATGTTGAGCGTTTTGTTGCTCGTTGCACTACATGTCAAAAAGATAAGTCACGACTCAATCCTCATGGTTTATATATGCCTTTGCCTGTACCTAGTGTTCCTTGGGAGGATATATCTATGGACTTTGTTTTAGGTTTACCTCGAACAAAGAAGGGGAGGGATAGCATATTTGTTGTCGTGGATAGGTTCTCGAAAATGGCACACTTTATACCATGTCATAAAAGCGATGATGCTGTTAATGTTGCTGATTTGTTCTTTCGTGAAATTATTCGCTTGCATGGTGTGCCAAATACTATTGTTTCAGATCGTGATACTAAATTTCTTAGCCACTTTTGGAGATGTTTATGGCTAAGTTGGGGACTAAGCTGCTTTTTAGTACTACTTGTCACCCCCAAACTGATGGACGAACTGAAGTAGTCAATAGAACATTGTCTACTATGCTTAGGGCTGTCTTGAAGAATAACAAGAAAATGTGGGAAGAATGCTTGCCTCATATTGAATTTGCATTGCATTCTACTACTAAGATGTGCCCTTTCGAAATTGTGTATGGTTTCCTACCTCGTGCATCTATTGATTTGTTGCCTCTTCCATCTTCGGAGAAGGTTAATTTTGATGCTAAAGAACGTGTTGAATTGATTTTAAAAATGCATGAGTTAACCAAGCAAAACATTGAGCGTATGAATGCTAAATATAAACTTGCTGGATATAAGGGTAGAAAACATGTTGTGTTTGCACCTGGAGATCTTGTTTGGTTACATTTGCATAAGGATAGATTTCCTAATTTGCACAAATCAAAGCTAATGCCACGTGCTGATGGTCCTTCTAATGTGTTAGAGAAAATAAATGATAATGCATATAAACTTGAGCTGCCTGCAGATTTTGGGGTTAGTCCCACTTTTAACATTGCAGATTTGAAGCCTTATTTGGGTGAGGACGATGAACTTTCGTCGAGGACGACTTCATTTCAAGAAGGGTAGGATGATGAGGACATCAATACATTTGTTACACCCACAGCCCCTGCTGCTATACATACTGCACCAATTACTAGAGCTCGCGCACGCTAATTGAATTATCAGGTACTTTCGTTTCTTGGTAACGATTCTAATGTTCATGAGAATATGATGCTGCCTAAATTGGATACATTTGTCTTGCTTACAAATGAAGGGCCTAGCTTGGACAAGAAAGATGAACCTTGAAACAAGTTCAAGCATGGAGATGATGGCATGCGCAAGGGGATCCAGAACGGAGTTACAAGTGATGATTTCAGGACTTTGAAGCCACCATAAGGAGTGCATGAAGCCTTGGACGAAATATACAAGATGCCACTTCATATATTTCGTCCAGAGGCTATTTTAGGTGCTGCATCACCTTATTATTGGGCCAGACCCATGTATTTTCAAAATACTTAAGTATAGGCTGTTTTTAGAGTCCGTATGTGTGGGGAAACAAGAGTTAGGGTTGGTTTCGGACCCCTCCTCCAAGGGCCACGAAATTCCCCCCTCTTCCTCCATATATACAACCCTTAGGGCGTCGTTTAGACTTTGGGTTTTGTTTAGATTAAAAGTTCGCCGTAGCTGGAACTTCGCGTACTTTGTTTGTGTCCAATGACCAGACCAAGACGTCACAGAACCCCACCTTGATCAATAAAGCTTTCATCTTATATTCGCAATATCCAGATTGCAATCTCAGTTTCTTGCTTGTTCTTCATTTGCTCGCAGGAAACATGCCCTCGTGGTCAGGTTGATCGTGCTCCGGCGTGGTCAATAACCCCTCGGAGTTGCTTTAGCGATTGCTAAGGCGAGACGTCCTCGCACGTTCGTAGTCGGATCATCAATGTCGACTTCCTCTAAAACGATAGCCACTATC
>NC_041390.1:289811575-289812119 GCF_002162155.2 Triticum dicoccoides
GAGGTGGGGATAAGGGGAGTGGGGTGGGTCGGCTGGGCCGACTGGTCGCTCGGCCAATGGGCCATGGCCCAGTCTAGGGGGAGGTTTTTTCTTTTATTTTAGTAAATTTTCTATTTTATTTTAGTCACACTTTATTTTAGTTTTTATATAATACAACCATAGTTCCTAAAATAAGGTTTCAGAACAACCCTCTACCATAAAAAAAGTTCAGTGGTCAAACAAACTAATTTAATATTTGTTTAATATTTAAAATCATTTAAATAATTGTTTTGCTATGGTTTATTCATTTTAGAGTATTTAACCATTTCATAAAGGTGTGGGTTCTCCACCATAATTACCTATGCATTATTTGGCACAACCGGAACATTTTAGTTTTAATATTTGAAAAACTTTACCGTTTGACTTGATTTTGAATTTGAATCGGTTTCAAATCAATGCGTGTTTATCAACAGTAATCGAGGTGACGTGGCATCATTAGCGGGGGATCACTATAGCTTAATTATCCGGGCGTCACGATTCTCCTTCATTAAAAGAAATCTCGTCC
>NC_041390.1:289812250-289838615 GCF_002162155.2 Triticum dicoccoides
AACGGATCTGCTCGGCCTTGGTTGCTCTTCTCGAAGAGGTCGATCCATTACATTGACGTCTTCATTTCTCTGCTTCAGGTCATCATGGTGAAGTCTGCATCCTTTCTTCGAGAAGTCCATCGTACTTACGGTAGAATAAGGCGGGATTATTCCGGGAGAACGAACCTCTACAAGGTCGACTATCTGGTCGATAACATCGAGGAAGGTGGTGGAAGTAACTCTCGAATTGAAACTTACGAAAATATCGAGAGCAAGGTAAGGAGGTATCATGGGAAGTTTCGAGCGGGCAGGCAATCGTTTGATGCTTGAAACAAGACGTGAAAGGGGGTTCAAAGCAATGGGAATAAGTATTGTGTCTGATACCAGAATTGATGATTTCTCGGAAGGTGGCTCGTGAATCACATACGAGGCCAAGTGCGAGGAATTAACTTTGGAAACCGGGGGTGTATAGGAGAGTCAGGTTTCGATCCTGGGACCTGTGGGTTATGGGCCCACAATGTGGGTTAAAAGCAGGAAGGGCGGTAACGTCTTGCACGATCATGTAAGCATGGCATGTCAAAGGATAGTTTGTCGGTTATGTCGGCAACAACATCGGTACCAAGGGCAAGGGACGAAGAGAACCATCTTCCTTCTCATTGAACGAGGCAGACCAATAGGCAAAGTTCTTTTCCATCGGTGGTTACGGGAATGTCATCAACAATAGTAACAGGGTCTTGCTGACAGAATTGTACACTGAGGTGTTTACATAAGCAGGAGAATATTACTGCTTAGATCACATAGATAACAAGAAAGGTTAAACCAAATAATGGAAAGGAACATATGATTATCAGATATTTCAGGGGTATATCCTTCCCAATGATAAGCAGAGCATGATATCCATGACATGATATAATGTAGAAAACTCTTTAGGTAAGGAGAGAGAAATTTCATGACATTACATATACATCGGTGTTTGGATAATTTATAAAGAAAAGTTTAGCATTGTGGTTCAAATGTTCTTATTGAAAATTAGAGTACCACAGACATGCTTCGAGATAGCATTGACATGGTCTTCAGGTGAAGATCAGACTTTAGAAACACAAAGGATCCATCAGGAACGGCTTGTAGAATAAGTCTTACAATTTCCTCATGGAAGAAAGGATAGCCTTGCTAAAAAGGAAACGATAGCGATAGGTCCTCCAGCCAGGTGTGCTAGGCACGATATCACCTTACCGGGTCATATAAAGATGTTATAACTCCTGGAAGTATGTTCCAACTGATGAGGACATCAATACCATTGTTACACCCACAGCCCCTACTGTTACATTTACTGGACCAATTACTAGAGCTCGCGCATGCCAATTAAATTACCAGGTACTTTTGTTTCTTGGTAATGATTCTAATGTCCATGAGATTATGATGCTGCCTAAATTGGATACATTTGTTTTGCTTACAAATGAAGGGCCTAGCTTGGAGAAGGATGAACATTTGATAGAGGCGAGGGTGTCCCGATCTTTCGATGAGATGATAACTATCGATTTGGTGGAGACGACTTTGACGATCCGACTACAAACGTGCACGACGTTGCGCCTTAGCAATCGCTAAACCAACTCCGAGAGGTTATTGACCACGCTGGAGCACGATCAACCTGACCACGAAGGTCTATTCCTGCAAGCAATCGAAGAACGAGCAAGAATATGATAAAGCAATCTGAATATTGCGAATATATATGAAGTATTGATAATGGTGGGGATCCGGAAGCGGTCTTGGTCTGGTCGTTGGACACAAACGAAGTACACGAAGTTGCAATGGCTAACTTTTAACTAAACAAATCCCAAGGAAAAGCTACTAGATGGATCTAGTTATATAGGAGGAAGGGGTGGCGGCCAAGGAGGTGGGAGGACGTCCCAAGGCAGCCTAAAACTAAAACTAGGTCTTACAAGGCCAATGGGCCCAAGTGGAGGTGATGTAACACCTTTGGACTTGTAGTTTGACTCGGATTCTGCTGCAGCATCAGATTGTTTCGTCCACAACTCAACGCTCCGGACGAATTTGAAGGTGATTCCAATTGGGTTGGAAAGTGCACGAAAAACTTGTGTGCGTTTTGAGTCAGGTATGTCTGTGCAGTCCGAATCTGAATCCAGAACGTGAGAGACTTGGACTCTATCTTCTCTTGGGCCAAAAGTGACGTGAGAGAACTTTTTGGACAGCAAATAAACATCTCTTTCTTCCTTATCTTCATATGTGGATTGTATAAATGTCCCATACACCTGCAATTAGACAAAACACAAAAGTGTGTGAAGTATTTTTGTTCTGGATAACATAAATAGATTATTGAATAGTTTGCACTAGAAATCACCTGACAAATATGCATATATGCAATATTTTTGGTCATATCCAAGGTAGTCATGTCCTCATCATCCTCCCCTTCTTGAAAATAAAGCCGTCCTCGGCGCTGCTTAATCTGAAATGTGGCTAACAAAAGAGACAAGGTGTACATGTTGTATATGTATATGTCATCCATTTTTACTTCCCTTGATTTTTGCATATATGACACATGAATAGATGAGTAACTTGCATAGTTCATAAAATCTAAAGCCAAAAAATTAGCACAAGAAGTAGAAGGCATGAAAATATTGCAACTCAGTTTGCACATATAAGTGAAGCTCTTATTCATTTCAAAAGATTGACAATGTTCATCATTAAACCATCCCAACATTGGTGAATAAACCTTACTTGCATCAAATTTACATGCTACAACATGCTTAAATAAGCAAACATGCAATAAGTCATTCAACACAGAATCATCACCAAGATTAGAGGTCATATCAAAATGATTAAACATTGTGATAGAGGCAAAGGTGTCCCGTCTTTCGATGAGATGGTGGATTTCGCTTTGGTGGAAGTCGACTTTGACGATCCGACTACGAACGTGCGAGGACGTCGCGCCTTAGCAATCGCTAAACCAACTCCGAGAGGTTATTGACCACGTCGGAGCACGATCAACCTGACCACGAGGGTCTGTTTCCTGCGAGCAAACGAAGAACAAGCAAGAAACTGAGATTGCAATCTGGATATTGCGAATATAAGATGAAAGCTTTATTGATCAAGGTGGGGTTCTGTGACGCCTTTGTCTGGTCGTTGAACACAAACGAAGTACGCGAAGTTGCAGCTATGGCGAACTTTTAATCTAAACAAAACCCAAGGAAAAAGCTACTAGATGGATCTACTTATATAGGAGCAAGGGGTGGCGGCCAAGGAGGTGGGAGGACGTCCCAAGGCAGCCTAAAACTAACCCTAGGTCGTACAAGGCTCATGGGCCCAAGTGGAGGTGATGTAACACCTTTGGACTTGTAGTTTGACTCGGATTCTGCTGCAGCATCAGATTGTTTCGTCCACAACTCAACGCTCCGGACGAATTTGAAGGTGATTCCAATTGGGTTGGAAAGTGCACGAAATGTAGTTTCCAACAAAAAAAGAATCACCCAATTCGGAGTCCGTATGAAAAACTTGTGTGCGTTTTGAGTCAGGTATGTCTGTGCAGTCCGAATCTGAATCCAGAACGTGAGAGACTTGGACTCTATCTTCTCTTGGGCCAAAAGTGACGTGAGAGAACTTTTTGGACAGCAAATAAACATCTCTTTCTTCCTTATCTTCATATGTGGATTGTACAAATGTCCCATACACCTGCAATTAGACAAAACACGAAAGTGTGTGAAGTATTTTTGTTCTGGATAACATAAATAGATTATTGAATAGTTTGCACTAGAAATCACCTGACAAATATGCATATATGCAATATTTTTGGTCATATCCAAGGTAGTCATGTCCTCATCATCCTCCCCTTCTTGAAAATAAAGCCGTCCTCGGCGTTGCTTAATCTGAAATGTGGCTAACAAAAGAGACAAGGTGTACATGTTGTATATGTATATGTCATCCATTTTTACTTGCCTTGATTTTTGCATATATGACACATGAATAGATGAGTAACTTGCATAGTTCATAAAATCTAAAGCCAAAAAAATAGCACAAGAAGTAGAAGGCATGAAAATATTGCAACTCAGTTTGCACATATAAGTGAAGCTCTTATTCATTTCAAAAGATTGACAATGTTCATCATTAAACCATCCCAACATTGGTGAATAAACCTTACTTGCATCAAATTTACATGCTACAACATGCTTAAATAAGCAAACATGCAATAAGTCATTCAACACAGAATCATCACCAAGATTAGAGGTCATATCAAAATGATTAAACATTGGTTCTTTTGCATCAATAGTTAATTCAATGGGTGCACTCAAAATTGTTGGTATTTCAGTTGTTTGATCACATGGCAAAGTCAAATTATCAACGTAGTCCTCTAAAATAGGTGGTGTGATCAAAGTAGTGGGTAGCTCATCAGATGGTGCATTCAAATTGACAAGGCATTCATCATTCTCATGTAGAGATGGAAGATCAGTACCTTTGTCATTACCTCTTATGATCAACTCAGATGATTTAGCCACTCTCGGGGGTGATGTGTCACATGGTGGAGGTGATGTAGTCCTGACAACAACGGATATGGTTGTCATAGTATGCCTAGTAGTTGAAGGAATAATCATATCAACTCTTGGAATGTGCACCGTGCGCTTGTTCTCCTCGTGGCCAACACGTCGTTTTATTTCCTGTTCAGCTTTGCAAGCAAGATGAAACAAATGGTCCATAGGATAACACTCTTCATGAATTAATATCTCTTGAATATCACGGTTTAATCCTCCCCAAAATCTATCCATAAAATCATCTTCACTTTCTTCTAAAGAGGAATGCAACAAGGTAGTTTGTAAATCATCATAATATTTTGTTACAGTTTCACTACCTTGTTTTAAGTGTTGCAACTTCTTAATCATGTCACGAGTATAATAAGCAGGGACGAAAGTATGTCGCATGGCAAGTTTCAAATCATCCCAAGTAGTAGGTATATAATCAGGGTGTAACCGACAATATTCACTCCACCAAACCAAAGCATAACCAGTGAAAGAACCAACCGCAACCTTAACCTTTTTATGTTCATTGAAATTATGGGAAGCAAATATATTTTTTATGTCGAACTCCCATTCAATATATAAAGCAGGTTTAAAACGGCCATTAAATGGTGGTATAGATACATTAACCTGATCATGTGCATTTGGATGTTTGTGCACCTCTCGTGACGGTTGTGGTATTTGCAAAGGTGGTAGCACGTCTCCCGCGATCGACAAAGCCCATGAATTGACTCTGGATCCTGTCATGATTAGTAGAACAAGAAACACGCATGGAGTTGATGGCATGCGGAAGGGGATCAAGAACGGAGTTACAAGTGATGATTTCAGGACTTTGAAGCCGCCATAAGGAGTGCATGAAGCCTTGGACGAAATATACAAGATGCCACTTCATAATATTCGTCCATAGGCTATTCTAGGTGCTGCGTCACCTTATTAATGGGCCAGGCCCATGTATTTTCGAAATACCTAAATATAGGCTATTTTTAGAGTCCGTATGTGTGGGGAAACAAGAGTTAGGGTTGGTTTCGGACCCCACCCTCAAGGGCCATGAAATTCCCCCCTCTTCCTCCATATATACAGCCCTTAGGGCGTCGTTTAGACTTTGGGTTTTGTTTAGATCAAAAGTTCGCCATAGCTGCAACTTCGCGTACTTCGTTTGTGTCCAACGACCAGACCAAGACGTCACATAACCCCACCTTGATCAATAAAGCTTTCATCTTATATTCGCAATATCCCGATTGCAATCTCAGTTTCTTGCTTGTTCTTCGTTTGCTCGCAGGAAACAAACCCTCGTGGTCAGGTTGATCGTGCTCCGGCGTGGTCAATAACCCTCGGAAGTTGGTTTAGCGATTGCTAAGGCGCGATGTCTCGCACGTTCGTAGTCGGATCGTCAAGGTCGACTCCCACAGAAAATGATAGCCACCATCTCATCGAAACATCGGGACACCTTAGCCTGTATCAAGTGGTATCAGATTTCCAGGTTGCTCGGTGAGATTTTACAGTTTTTCGTAGATTAGATCGAGTCTGTTCTTCATACCTACAGTCCACGAAAAAGCCACACAAAAAAATTTAGGGTTTGTTCATCATATCCGAACCAATCTGAGCCTTTGCATAATCTTTTTAGGGTTTTTGCTTTGTTGAATTTGCGGTTGCATCGTCGTGTCAAGTTGCTGGTCTTAGAGTCTAGTCTTTTAGAGTTTCGAGTTCTGGTCATAAGTTGTCACGCCGCCGCCGCACCATCATCATCGCCCATCTACCACTTTTGCTTATCCGCCACCGCTCTGAATCCATATCCATATACCACCACCAATCCGTATCCATATACCACCACCAATCTGTATCCATATACCACCACCGCTACCATATACCACCACCGCTGCCATATACCACAACCATATATCCACCACCAATCCGAGTTCTTCTCATATTAGGTTTGTTCTTGAGATCAATCCAAATTCCGATTCGTGTTTCCTTGCCTGCGTAGGTCTCGGAAAAAAAAAGAGTCTGGAGACCCCCGGGCAGTTTTTAGGCCAAAATTTTCACGGGCAAATTTTTTTCCCTATCCTATTTTAGGCTTTTTTGAGTATTTTGAGCCACGTGCCATCATAGTGATTTTTTGTCGCACTTTTTCGTCGTCGCTGCCCTGATTTCCCAAAAGAAAGTGAAAAAAAAAATTTCGTGCCCATCCTATCAGTTTGACGAGGGAAGAGTTTTGAGACACTCGCCATTATAGTGATTTTTCGCAAAAAAAAAGAGGAGCGCAAAAAAAAGGAGCGCAAAAAAAAGAGCGAAAAAAAGAGAGTTCCAGAGTGTGCTTTTCCCTTATTTACATGCAGCGCCGTGATTTTGTTAGTGTTCTAGGCTCGCGTCTCTAGCACGGTCTAGCCCAGGACCAGCACAGTACCGTCGTTGAGCGTTTATTCAACTTTGCATCTCTGAATTGATTATTGCTGACCCTTTTTGCTACCATACTATAAGCCTTCCCAGCTCCACATACATCTACGTCCTGCGTTTGACTCTCCCTGGCAATCGCTCTATCCAAGCTTTTGAGAGTTTTTGACTACAACGGTTGCCGATCACCGCCTGCTGCTGGGTAAGAACTGGTAAGAATTTGAGATTTGCTTGACGGATTTGTGACACCCGCCACCACCACCACTTGTTAGTAGTCTGTAGGATCATATTCTTGTGTGTTTCTATTGCTGCTAACCATGCCAGGATCACAAGCCGGCGAGACTGACTGGGAGAACTTGACGAACAAGGAGCTTCATGATGCATTTTAGCACATGATGAATGGACAGGTGCAAGATGTGATAAACAGATTTGAAGAGGCCACGGAGAAGATAGATGGCATGGAGAAGACGTTTGAAACAAAGCTCGATAACAAGTTTGCTGAGTTGATGTCGCGTTTTCCACCACCACCACCGGCTGCTCCTGCCACACCTCTGCAACAACAGCAACAACACCGACTACCTCCATGTCGGGAAACAGCCCTCCGCCGAGCGAGCCGTGTCCCTCTTCAGTCGGGCCAAACTGCTGGTGCTGCTGTTGATACTTCTGTGGCTCCTACTGCTGATGTGGAGGAGGAGGATTATGTGGGAGATTATGAGGATGAGGTTGATCAAAATCAGAACTATGTGCCACCAACAGCACAGCAACCACCAGGTCGTCCACATGCAAATAATGGCAATGGTAGGGCTCACCCTCAGGTACGAGATCATGACCATCTCCCTAAACTAAAATTGAATATTCCACCATTTGAGGGTAGATATGTTCCTGATATATATCTTACTTGGGAGTTAGAAAGTGAACAACGATTTACATGTTTACAATACCCCGAGGAGAGACGTGTTCCTGCTGCTGTTTGTGCTTTCACTAGTTTTGCATGTGTTTGGTGGTCTGAGCATTGTAGATTATATCCTATTCCGGCTACTTGCGCTGCTTTGAAAACTGATATGCGTACTCGTTGGGTTCCACCATATTATCAACGTGAATTACTTCAAAAATTGCAGCGCTTAAGACAGGGAAAAAATTCTGTAGAAGTATATTATCAGGAATTACAAACTGGCATGATTAGATGTGGTATTGTTGAGGAGAATGAAGCTATGCTTGCATGTTTTATGGGTGGATTAAATAGAGAGATTCAAACGATTCTAGAGTATAAGGAGTATACTAATATCACTCGTTTATTCCATCTTGCTTGTAAAGCTGAACGTGAAGTGCAGGATCGACAGGCATTGGCGCGGACTAACTTTTCTGCAGGTCGACCTTCATCATGGACACCACGTGCATCATCTACTTCCACACGTTCTGCTACACCGGCGCCTCCGTTGGCTGCCACCTCCAACCGTGATACAATAAAGCAGGCACAATCACCACTATCTGCCAAGAGCACACCTTCTGGGCCTGCAAAGAGCTCTTCTTCATCCATGGCATCAACAGGGCAAACACATGATATTATTTGTCGACGTTGCAAGGGTGGAGGTCATTATGCTAGAGAATGCCCATCTAAGCGTGTGATGATTGTTACTGAGGATGGTGGGTATGAGTCCGCTAGTGACTATGATGAGGAGACTTTGGCTCTTATTACACGTGAAGAACACGGTGGAGACGATTCTGATCATGAGACGCAATACATGGCTCCTGAAGATGCTGACAGGTATGAATGTTTAGTTGCTCAACGTGTTTTGAGTGTGCAGGTTACACAAGCTGAGCAAAATCAGAGGCATAATTTGTTCCATACAAAGGGAGTTGTGAAGGAACGTTCTGTTCGCGTGATCATAGATGGAGGGAGCTGCAATAACTTGGCTAGCATGGAGATGGTGGAGAAGCTATCTCTCACCACAAGACCACATCCACATCCTTACTACATCCAATGGTTCAACAACAGCGGCAAGGTTAAGGTAACATGTACTGTTCGTGTGCATTTTAGTATTTCTACATATGCTGATTATGTTGATTGTGATGTGGTACCTATGCAAGCATGTTCCTTATTACTTGGTAGACCATGGCAATTTGATAAAAATTCTGTACACCATGGTAGAAACAATCAGTATACTCTTGTTCATAACAATAAAAATATTACTTTGCTTCCTATGACTCCTGATTCCATTTTGAAAGACGATATTAATAGAGCTAACAAAGCAAAACAGGAGACAAATAAGAGTGAAAATCAGATTGTGGCAAAAGAATTTGAGCACCAAATGAAGCCTAATAATAAACCATCTACTGTTGTTTCTGAAGTTAAATTGAAAAGTGCATGTTTACTTGCCACCAAATCTGATATTGATGAGCTAGATTTTAGCAAATCTGTTTGCTATGCTTTTGTGCGCAAAGAGGCATTATTTTCATTCGAGGACGTGCCTTCCTCTTTGCCCCCTGCTGTCACTAACATTTTGCAGGAGTTCGCTGACGTCTTTCCACAAGACGTGCCACCGGGATTACCACCTATTCGAGGGATTGGGCATCAAATTGACTTAATTCCCGGTGCTTCGCTACCCAACCGTGCACCATACCGTACCAATCCAGAGGAGACGAAGGAGATTATGCGTCAAGTACAAGAACTGCTCGACAAAGGTTATATACGCGAATCCCTTAGTCCTTGTGCTGTTCCTATCATTTTAGTGCCGAAAAAGGATGGTATGTCGCGTATGTGCGTTGATTGTAGAGGCATTAATAATATTACTATTCGTTATCGTCATCCTATTCCTAGGCTAGATGATATGCTTGATGAATTGAATGGCTCTACAATATTCTCCAAAGTTGATTTGCATAGTGAATACCATCAAATTCGTATGAAATTGGGTGATGAATGGAAAACAGCATTTAAAACTAAGTTTGGATTATATGAGTGGTTAGTCATGCCTTTTGGGTTAACTAATGCACCTAGTACTTTCATGAGGTTAATGAACGAAGTTTTACGTGCTTTCATTGGATGATTTGTGGTAGTTTACTTTGATGCCATATTGATTTATAGCAAATCTTTGGAGGAACATTTGGAACATTTACGTGCTGTTTTTATTGCTCTACGTGATGCACGTTTGTTTGGAAACCTTGGAAAGTGCACCTTTTGCACCGACCGAGTATCTTTTCTTGGCTATGTTGTTACTCCACAGGGAATTGAAGTTGATAAAGCCAAGATTGAAGCTATTGAGAGTTGGCCGCAGCCCAAAACGGTCACACAAGTGAGGAGTTTCCTTGGCCTCGCTGGTTTCTATAGGCGTTTTGTGAGAGATTTCAGCACCATTGTTGCACCTCTCAACGAGCTAACAAAGAAGGATGTGCCTTTTGTTTGGGGTACCGCACAGGAAGAAGCCTTCACGGTATTGAAAGATAAGTTGACACATGCTCCTTTACTCCAACTTCCTAATTTCAATAAGACTTTTGAGCTTGAATGTGATGCTAGTGGAATTAGATTAGGAGGTGTGTTCTTACAAGATGGAAAACCTGTTGCATACTTTTCTGAAAAATTGACTGGGCCTAGTCTGAACTATTCTACTTATGATAAAGAATTATATGCTCTTGTTCGGACCTTAGAAACATGGCAACATTATTTATGGCCCAAGGAATTTGTTATACATTCTGATCATGAATCTTTGAAACACATTAAAAGTCAAGCAAAACTGAACCGTAGACATGCTAAATGGGTTGAATTCATTGAGACTTTCCCTTATGTCATTAAACACAAGAAGGGTAAAGAAAATGTTATTGCTGATGCCTTGTCTCGTCGTTATACTATGCTTTCACAACTTGACTTTAAAATATTTGGTTTGGAGACCATCAAAGATCAATATGTTCATGATGCTGAATTTAAAGATGTATTGCAGAATTGTAAGGAAGGGAGAACTTGGAACAAGTTCGTTCTTAACGATGGATTTGTGTTTCGTGCTAACAAGCTATGCATTCCAGCTAGCTCCGTTCGTCTTTTGTTGTTGCAGGAGGCGCATGGAGGAGGATTAATGGGACACTTTGGCGTCAAGAAGACGGAGGATATACTTGCTACACATTTCTTTTGGCGAAAGATGAGACGGGATGTTGAGCGTTTTGTTGCTCGCTGCACTACATGTCAAAGAGCTAAGTCACGACTCAATCCTCATGGTTTATATATGCCTTTGCCTGTACCTAGTGTTCCTTGGGAGGATATATCTATGGACTTTGTTTTAGGTTTACCTCGAACAAAGAAGGGGAGGGATAGCATATTTGTTGTCGTGGATAGGTTCTCGAAAATGGCACACTTTATACCATGTCATAAAAGCGATGATGCTGTTAATGTTGCTGATTTGTTCTTTCGTGAAATTATTCGCTTACATGGTGTGCCAAATACTATTGTTTCAGATCGTGATACTAAATTTCTTAGCCACTTTTGGAGATGTTTATGGGCTAAGTTGGGGACTAAGCTGCTTTTTAGTACTACTTGTCACCCCCAAACTGATGGACAAACTGAAGTAGTCAATAGAACATTGTCTACTATGCTTAGGGCTGTTTTGAAGAATAACAAGAAAATGTGGGAAGAATGCTTGCCTCATATTGAATTTGCTTATAATCGTTCATTGCATTCTTCTACTAAGATGTGCCCTTTTGAAATTGTGTATGGTTTCCTACCTCGTGCACCTATTGATTTGTTGCCTCTTCCATCTTCAGAGAAGGTTAATTTTGATGCTAAAGAACGTTCTGAATTGATTTTAAAAATGCATGAGTTAACTAAGGAAAACATTGAGCGTATGAATGCTAAATATAAACTTGCTGGAGATAAGGGTAGAAAACATGTTGTGTTTGCGCCTGGAGATCTTGTTTGGTTACATTTGCGTAAAGATAGATTTCCTAATCTGCGCAAATCAAAGCTAACGCCACGTGCTGATGGTCCTTTTAAGGTGTTAGAGAAAATAAATGATAATGCATATAAACTTGAGCTACCTGTAGATTTTGGGGTTAGTCCCACTTTTAACATTGCATATTTGAAGCCTTATTTGGGTGAGGAAGATGCGCTTCCGTCTAGGACGACTTCATTTCAAGAAGGGGAGGATGATGAGGACATCAATACCATTGTTACACCCACAGCCCCTACTGTTACATTTACTGGACCAATTACTAGAGCTCGCGCACGCCAATTAAATTACGAGGTACTTTCGTTTCTTGGTAATGATTCTAATGTCCATGAGATTATGATGCTGCCTAAGTTGGATACATTTGTTTTGCTTACAAATGAAGGGCCTAGCTTGGAGAAGGATGAACATTGGAGCAAGAACACGCATGGAGTTGATGGCATGCGCAAGGGGATCAAGAACGGAGTTACAAGTGATGATTTCAGGACTTTGAAGCCGCCATAAGGAGTGCATGAAGCCTTGGACGAAATATACAAGATGCCACTTCATAATATTCGTCCATAGGCTATTCTAGATGCTGCGTCACCTTATTAATGGGCCAGGCCCATGTATTTTCGAAATACTTAAGTATAGGCTATTTTTAGAGTCCGTATGTGTGGGGAAACAAGAGTTAGGGTTGGTTTCGGACCCCACCCTCAAGGGCCACGAAATTCCCCCCTCTTCCTCCATATATACAGCCCTTAGGGCGTCGTTTAGACTTTGGGTTTTGTTTAGATTAAAAGTTCGCCATAGCTGCAACTTCGCGTACTTCGTTTGTGTCCAACGACCAGACCAAGACGTCACATAACCCCACCTTGATCAATAAAGCTTTCATCTTATATTCGCAATATCCCGATTGCAATCTCAGTTTCTTGCTTGTTCTTCGTTTGCTCGCAGGAAACAGACCCTCGTGGTGAGGTTGATCGTGCTCCGGCGTGGTCAATAACCCTCGGAAGTTGGTTTAGCGATTGCTAAGGCGCGACGTCTCGCACGTTCGTAGTCGGATCGTCAAGGTCGACTCCCACAGAAAACGATAGCCACCATCTCATCGAAACATCGGGACACCTTAGCCTCTATCACCAACCATCATATCTGACCGAGATTCAGATCATGATTGGTGTCAGGATACCTCAGACTTAGGATGATTGAGAAGAAAAAGGTGTGACACAATTTGACGAGATGACATTGTAAGATCCTCGGGAAATGAACTATGGAAGCGAGTTCTGAAACAAGAGTTCATCATTAAACCAAGGAAATGACGAGGGGGTGGCTGATGGACTCAGCGACAATTCATCAAGATTAACAAAAGATGATTTCCACAATTATGTGAACAAGGAGATAACATTAGTCAGATCAAATGATATAATGATGTATGTTCGATGAAAACATACACAATTGAACAATGATAGAAAGGTGCACCCGAAATATGGGCTTAGGTAGCATGATCAATGTTAGAATGGTGATTCGATAACCAATAGTCTAGGAATGAACGGCCGACCATTAACTTCAAAGCAAAAGGGTTGCTAGAAGGGCAGAATCCGAACAACACTGTTCACTTGTTGGTACCCCGGTTGGAATCAACATGAGGACCAAGAAAGAACGATGATGGTGTTAAGTATCACTATACCAAGAATTCTTAGAAGGTGGTGAAATTCTCACGGCTTTCTTGGCATAAAAGATGGTAATACTTCTGAGGTAAAGAAGAACAACTCCTGGGTAGCAAGGATCTCAAGGTATAACACAAAACACGAAAAAGTTTGTGTTGAACGGAAGGCAATAAAGTGGTCGATGATAACACAAATCATCGAGGGGAAAGGATGGTATTACCCATCAAGAATTCGATATATATCTTGGAAGAGCTTAGGATGCTGATCATGATCACGACACATTTGTCATGATATTTCATGAAGATGTAATCATTCGGCGATGACATCAAGTGAAAGGAATGATGAAGCGAAAGGTTATTGGAACCAAGGGTACGACACAAACTCAAAATCAAGCTTGTTGTTCAAGGCGAAATAATACAACGAGGAAAATCGACATAAGATTAGTTCATCGTCAAAAATTGTGCTCCGGGAAGAAGGACCAGGTAGCCCAGTTAAAATTTAGCACAATAATGATATAGTCGATCAGGCTAGGTGATAGAGGCAAAGGTGTCCCGTCTTTCGATGAGATGATGGATATCGCTTTGGTGGAAGTCGACTTTGACGATCCGACTACGAACGTGCAAGGACGTCGCGCCTTAGCAATCGCTAAACCAACTCCGAGAGGTTATTGACCACGCCGGAGCACGATCAACCTGACCACGAGGGTCTGTTTCCTACGAGCAAACGAACAACAAGCAAGAAACTAAGATTGTAATCTGGATATTGCGAATATAAGATGAAAGTTTTATTGATCAAGGTGGGGTTCTGTGACGCCTTTGTCTGGTCGTTGAACACAAACGAAGTACGCGAAGTTGCAGCTATGGCGAACTTTTAATCTAAATAAAACCCAAAGTCTAAACGGTGCCCTAAGGGCTGTATATATGGAGGAAGAGAGGGGGAATTTCGTGGCCCTTGGTGGAGGGGTCCGAAATCAACCCTATCTCTTGTTTCCCCACACATACGGACTCTAAAAATAGCCTATACTTATGTATTTCGAAATTACATGGGCCTGGCCCAATAAAAAGGTGACGCAACACCTATAATAGCCTCGGGACGAAATTTATGAAGTGGCATCTTGTATATTTCGTCCAAGGCTTCATGCACCCATTATGGTGGCTTCAAAGTCCTGAAATCATCACTTGTAACTCCGTTCTTGTTCCCCTTGCGCATGGCATCATCTCCATGCTTGTTCTTGCTCCAATGTTCATCCTTCTCCAAGCTAGGCCCTTCATTTGTAAGCAAAACAAATGTATACAATTTAGGCAGCATCATATTCTCATGAACATTAGAATCATTACCAAGAAACGAAAGTACCTGATAATTTAATTGGCGTGCGCGAGCTCTAGTAATTGGTCCCGTATATGTAGCAGTAGGGGCTGTGGGTGTAACAATGGTATTTATGTCCTCATCATCCTCCCCTTCTTGAAATGAAGTCGTCCTCGACGGAAGCTCATCTTCCTCACCCAAATAAGGCCTCAAATCTGCAATGTTAAAAGTGGGACTAACCCCAAAATCTGCAGGCAGCTCAAGTTTATATGCATTATCATTTATTTTCTCTAACACCTTAAAGGGACCATCAGCACGTGGCATTAGCTTTGATTTGCGCAAATCAAGAAATCTATCCTTACGCAAATGTAACCAAACAAGATCTCCAGGTGCAAACACAACATGTTTTCTACCCTTATCTCCAGCAAGTTTATATTTAGCATTCATACGCTCAATGTTTTCCTTAGTTAACTCATGCATTTTTAAAATCAATTTAGCACGTTGTTTAGCATCAAAATTAACCTTCTCCGAAGATGGAAGAGGCAAAAAATCAATAGGTGCACGAGGTAGGAAACCATACACAACTTCAAAAGGGCACATCTTAGTAGTAGAATGCAATGACCGATTATAAGCAAATTCAATATGAGGCAAGCATTCCTCCCACATTTTCTTATTATTCTCCAAAATAGCCCTAAGCATAGTAGACAACGTTCTATTTACTACTTCAGTTTGTCCATCAGTTTGGGGGTGACAAGTAGTACTAAAAAGCAGTTTAGTCCCCAACTTAGCCCATAAACATCTCCAAAAGTGGCTAAGAAATTTAGTATCACGATCTAAAACAATAGTATTTGGCACACCATGCAAGCGAATAATTTCACGAAAGAACAAATCAGCAACATTAACAGCATCATCGCTTTTATGACATGGTATAAAGTGTGCCATTTTCGAGAATCTATCCACGACAAAAAATATGCTATCCCTCCCCTTCTTTGTTCTAGGTAAACCTAAAACAAAGTCCATAGATATATCCTCCCAAGGAACACTAGGTACAGGCAAAGGCATATATAAACCATGAGGATTGAGTCGTGACTTAGCTTTTTGACATGTAGTGCAGCGAGCAATAAAACGCTCAACATCCCGTCTCATCTTTGGCCAAAAGAAATGTGTAGCAAGTACGTCCTCCGTCTTCTTCACGCCAAAGTGTCCCATTAATCCTCCTCCATGCGCCTCCTGCAACAACAAAAGACGAACGGAGCTAGCTGGAATGCATAGCTTGTTAGCACGAAACACAAATCCATCATTAACGACAAACTTGTTCCACATTCTTCCTTCTTTACAATTCTGCATTACATCTTTAAAATCAGCATCATGCACATATTGATCTTTGATGGTCTCCAAACCAAATATTTTGAAGTCAAGTTGTGAAAGCACAGTATAGCGACGAGACAATGCATCAGCAATAACATTTTATTTTCCCTTCTTGTGTTTAATGACATAAGGGAAAGTCTCAATAAATTCAACCCATTTAGCATGTCTACGATTCAGTTTAGCTTGACTTTTAATATGTTTCAAAGATTCATGATCAGAATGTATAACAAATTCTTTGGGCCATAAATAATGTTGCCATGTTTCTAAAGTCCGAACAAGAGCATATAATTCTTTATCGTAAGTAGAATAATTCAGACTAGGCCCACTCAATTTTTCAGAAAAGTATGCAACAGGTTTGCCATCTTGTAATAACACACCTCCTAATCCAATTCCACTAGCATCACATTCAAGCTCAAAAGTCTTATTAAAATCAGGAAGTTGGAGTAAAGGAGCATGTGTCAACTTATCTTTCAATACCGTGAAGGCTTCTTCCTGTGCGGTACCCCAAAGAAAAGACACATCTTTCTTTGTAAGCTCATTGATTGGTGCAGCAATGGTGCTGAAATCTCTCACAAAACGCCTATAGAATCCAGCGAGGCCAAGAAAACTCCTCACTTGTGTGACCGTTTTGGGCTGCGGCCAACTCTCAATAGCTTCAATCTTGGCTTTATCAACTTCAATTCCCTGTGGAGTAACAACATAGCCAAGAAAAGATACTCGGTCGGTGCAAAAGGTGCACTTCCCAAGGTTACCAAACAAACGTGCATCACGTAGAGCAATAAAACCAGCACGTAAATGTTCCAAATATTCTTCCAAAGATCTGCTATAAATCAATATGTCATCAAAGTAAACTACCACAAATCGTCCAATGAAAGCACGTAAAACTTCGTTCATTAACCTCATGAAAGTACTAGGTGCATTAGTTAACCCAAAAGGCATGACTAACCACTCATATAATCCAAACTTAGTTTTAAATGCTGTTTTCCATTCATCTCCCAATTTCATACGAATTTGATGGTATCCACTACGCAAATCAACTTTGGAGAATATTGTAGATCCACTCAATTCATCAAGCATATCATCTAGCCTAGGAATAGGATGACGATAACAAATAGTAATATTATTAATGCCTCTACAATCAACACACATACGTGATGTACCATCCTTTTTCGGCACTAGAATAATAGGAACAGCACAAGGACTAAGGGATTCGCATATATAACCTTTGTCGAGAAGCTCTTGTACTTGACGCATAATCTCCTTCGTCTCCTCTGGATTGGTACGGTATGGTGCACGGTTTGGCAGTGAAGCACCGGGAATTAAGTCAATCTGATGCTCAATCCCTCGAATAGGCGGTAATCCCGATGGAACGTCTTGTGGAAAGACGTCAGCGAACTCCTGCAAAATGTTAGTGACAGCAGGAGGCAAAGAGGAAGGCACGTCCTCGAATGAAAATAATGCCTCTTTGCACACAAAAGCATAGCAAACAGATTTGCTGAAATCTAGCTCATCAATATCAGATTTGGTGGCAAATAAACATGCACTTTTCAATTTAATTTCAGAAGCAACACTAGATGGTTTATTATTAGGCTTCATTTGTTGCTCAAATTCTTTTGCCACAATCTGATTTTCACTCTTATTCGTCTCCTGTTTTGCTTTATTAGCTCTATTAATATCATCTTTCAAAATGGAATCAGGAGTCATAGGAAGCAAAGTAATAGTTTTATCCTTATGAACAAGAGTATAGTGATTGTTTCTACCATGGTGTACAGAATTTTTATCAAATTGCCATGGTCTACCAAGTAATAAGGAACATGCTTGCATAGGTACCACATCAGAATCAACATAATCAGCGTATGTAGATATACTAAAATGCACACGAACAGTACGTGTTACCTTAACCTTGCCGCTGTTGTTGAACCATTGGATGTAGTAAGGAGGTGGATGTGGTCTTGTGGTGAGAGAAAGCTTCTCCACCATCTCCATGCTAGCCAAGTTGTTGCAGCTCCATCCATCTATGATGACGCGCACAGAACGTTCTTTCACAACTCCCTTGGTATGGAACAAATTGTGCCTCTGATTTTGCTCAGCTTGTGTGACCTGCACACTCAAAACACGTTGAGCAACTAAACATTCATACCTGTCAGCGTCTTCAGGAGCCATGTATTGCGTCTCATGATCAGAATCATCTCCACCATGTTCTTCACGTGTAATAAGAGCCAAAGTCTCCTCATCATAGTCACTAGCGGACTCATATCCACCATCCGCAGTAGCAATCATCACACGCGGAGATTTGCATTCTCTCGCATAATGACCTCCTCCCTTACAACGACGACAAATAATATCACTTGTGTGCCCTGTTGATACCATGGAAGAAGCAGAACTCTGTGCAGGCCCTGCAGGTGCGCTCTTGGCAGATAATGGTGGTTGTGCCTGTTTTCTTGTATCACGACTGGAGGAGGCTCCTAATTGAGGTGCTGGTGCAGTTGAAGTAGAAGATGCACGCGGTGTCCATGATGAAGGTCGGCCTGCAGAAAAGTTAGTTCCCGCCAATGCTTGTCGATCCTGCACTTCACGTTCAGCTTTACAAGCAAGATGGAATAAACGAGTGATATTAGTATACTCCTTATAGTCTAGAATGGTCTGAATCTCTCTATTTAATCCACCCAGAAAACGTGCAAGCATAGCTTCATTCTCCTCAACAATACCACATCTAATCATGCCAGTTTGAAATTCCTGATAATATTCTTCTACAGAATTTTTTCCTTGTCTTAAGCACTGTAATTTTTGAAGCAATTCACGTTGATAATATGGTGGAACCCAACGAGTACGCATAGCAGTTTTCAAAGCAGCCCAAGTAGCGGGAATAGGATATAATCTACAATGTTCAGACCACCATACACATGCAAAACTAGTGAAAGCACAAACAGCAGCAGCAACCCGTCTCTCCTCGGGATATTGTAAATATGTAAAACGTTGTTCAGTTTCTAACTCCCAAGTAAGATATATATCAGGAACATATCTACCCTCAAATGGTGGAATATTCAATTTCAGTTTAGGAATATGGACATCATCTCGTACCTGAGGTGGTGTTGCAGGCCTATCATTACGAATATATACCTGAGGTCGACCTGCTGGTGGTGGTGCAGGTGGCTGCACGTAGTGCTGATTTTGATCAACCTCATCCTCATAATCTCCCACATAACCATCCTCCTCCGCATCAGTAGCAGGAGCCACAGAAGTATCAACAGCAGCACCAACAGTTTGGCCAAACGCAAGAGGAACACGGCTCGCTCGGCGAAGGTCTGTTTCGCGACGTGGAGGTAGTCGTTGTTGTTGTTGTTGGAGAGGTGCGTTAGGTGCAGCGGGTGGTGGTGGTGGAAGACGCGCGAGCAATTCATTAAACTTGTTATCGAGCTTTGTTTGGAACGTCTTCTCCATGCCATCTATCTTCTCCATGGCCTCTTCAAATCTGTTTAGCACATCTTGCACCTGTCCACTCATCATTTGCTGAAATTTATCATGCAAATCCTTATTCGTCATGTTCTCCCAGTCAGTCTCGTCGGCTTGTGATCCTGGCATGGTTAGCAGCAATAGAAACACACAAGAATATGATCCTACAGACTACTAACAAGAGGTGGTGGTGGGTGTCACAAATCCGTCAAGCAAATCTCAAATTCTTACCAGTTCTTACCCAGCAGCAGGCGGTGATCGGCAACCGTTGTAGTCAAAAACTCTCAAAGCTTGGATAGAGCGATTACCAGGGAGAGTCAACCGCACGACGTAGATGTATGTGGAGCTGGGAAGGCTTATGATATGGTAGCAAAAAGGGTCAGCAATAATCAATTCAGAGATGCAAAGTTGAATAAACGCTCAACGACGGTACTGTGCTGGTCCTAGGCTAGACTGTGCTAGAGATGCGAGCCTAGAACACCAACAAAATCACGGCGCGGCACGTAAACAAGGGAAAAACACGAATCGGAATCTAGATGGATCTCGAAAACAAACCTAATATGACAAGAATTCGGATTGGTGGTGGATATATGGTGGTGGTATATGGCAGCGGTGGTGGTAGCGGTGGTAGTATATGGATATGGATCGGTGGTGGTATATGGCACGGATTGGTGGTGGTATATGGATACGGATTCAGAGCAGTGGTGGTAGGTGGCAGGGGCGATGATGATGGTGCGGTGGCGGCGTGACAACTTATGACCAGAACTCAAAACTCTAAAAGACTAGACGCTAAGACCAGCAACTAGACACGATGATGCAACCGCAAATTCAAGAAAGCAAAACCCTTAAAAGATTATGCAAAGGCTCAGATTGGTTCGGAAATGATGAACTAACCCTAAATTTTTTTTGTGGCTTTTTCGTGGACTGTAGGTATGAAGAACAGACTCGATCCAAACTACGAAAAACTGTAAAATCTCACCGAGCAACCTGGAAATCTGATACCACTTGATAGAGGCAAAGGTGTCCCGTCTTTCGATGAGATGATGGATATCGCTTTGGTGGAAGTCGACTTTGACGATCCGACTACGAACGTGCAAGGACGTCGCGCCTTAGCAATCACTAAACCAACTCCGAGAGGTTATTGACCACGCCGGAGCACGATCAACCTGACCACGAGGGTCTGTTTCCTGCGAGCAAACGAAGAACAAGCAAGAAACTAAGATTGCAATCTGGATATTGCGAATATAAGATGAAAGCTTTATTGATCAAGGTGGGGTTCTGTGACGCCTTTGTCTGGTCGTTGAACACAAACGAAGTACGCGAAGTTGCAGCTATGGCGAACTTTTAATCTAAACAAAACCCAAAGTCTAAACAGTGCCCTAAGGGCTGTATATATGGAGGAAGAGAGGGGGAATTTCGTGGCCCTTGGTGCAGGGGTCCGAAATCAACCCTATCTCTTGTTTCCCCACACATACGGACTCTAAAAATAGCCTATACTTATGTATTTCGAAATTACATGGGCCTGGCCCAATAAAAAGGTGACGCAGCACCTATAATAGCCTCGGGACGAAATTTATGAAGTGGAATCTTGTATATTTCGTCCAAGGCTTCATGCACCCATTATGGTGGCTTCAAAGTCCTGAAATCATCACTTGTAACTCCGTTCTTGTTCCCTTGCGCATGGCATCATCTTCATGCTTGTTCTTGCTCCAATGTTCATCCTTCTCCAAGCTAGGCCCTTCATTTGTAAGCAAAACAAATGTATCCAATTTAGGCAGCATCATATTCTCATGAACATTAGAATCATTACCAAGAAACGAAAGTACCTGATAATTTAATTGGCGTGCGCGAGCTCTAGTAATTGGTCCCGTATATGTAGCAGTAGGGGCTGTGGGTGTAACAATGGTATTGATGTCCTCATCACTAGGAATGACTTGAAGGATTATTAAACTCATAAGCAACAAAGATTACTTAGAGTTATCAAACGAGAGTGCGGAATCGGTTCACTAACCGGTGTTCTTGAGCGACTAACAACTCAGAACCCATGAAAAATTGGAATCAGTGACAAATAATAGCTGATGAAGACTCATAAGATGCAACACAAATCTTAAATATTCTTGAGATACCAGAGGGTAATACTTGACGGTAGATCAAAGTAGAGGTGGGACTGGGGTATTGACTAGCAAAAGACAAGTGCTTTAACTTGTCCGAGAAATGGGATCAAAGAGAATATATGGTCGGAACCACGATTGCATAGGATCAATTCACAGATACCATATGATATTATATCAACGAAATAGTTATTATTACAAGAAGCTTCTATGGTTGGATCTACATCATGTCCATGGGCATAAACACAAAGTTCAAGGTCGACTCCCACTTCTTCAATGTATAACCGTCCATTCACCTCTCACTTTCGAAGAAGTTGTAGTGTTGAAATTGTATCTAGCAAAATACCAGAATAGTATGACTCGTGAAAATCTTCAAGTTCACACATATTAAGGAAGGCATAGGTTTAACCTGTCAGGGTATCGTGGAAACATATACCACAAGCTTCAATAGTAAATACCACCAGCTCGAAAACAAAGCATGGTTGAGAAAGCAGAGGATACAATTTACCAAAGGCTTTATATATCCGTGGAAAGGCTAACAAGGTTATTGAATATGAAGGACACTATCGAATAATTATCCAACAAGAGGTCTGGTGGTCCACAAGGGATCTGGTGTGAGCATCGATACTCAACCAGAGAAAGAAAGAATGCAAGTGTATCAGATTATAAAAACAACTAACGAACTCAAAGCTCAAATGCAAAGGAATTATGAATTCGAAGACAAGGGATTAAAAGCAATGCTCTGATTAGGGTTGGATAAGTTGAATAGCCTTAGGGGTACAATCTATGACAATTTGATTGGTCGAGATCCAGCTCATGTTTAAAATGGCGTTTGAGCCGGAAAGATGAATTTTAGGATCTGGTTGAGGATTGCGAGCATTCACACTTGTTGAATCAATGGGCTCAAGATGATAGTGGCAAAGGATGCCAATAAGATTACTAGACTTTTGGAATTAATCCCAATGCAAGCAAGCAAGAATTTCAAAAGCTATAAGCTGCTGAGGATTTTTGGAAGATCAAATAGTATTTCAAAGACTTTGGTAAAACACATGAACAACTGGGGAGAAACAAATCCTCGGTGTGTGTGAGGATTAATTTGTAGGTGTATTCAGGTGACAAGGAACTGCAAGGCAGTAGGCACAAGGATTCTTGGAACAACGGAGAGCGTTTTAGGGCATCTTGTATTAACAAGATCAACTTGGAATAAAAGTAAGAACGACGGGTGTATGTATTTATCCATAGGGATATTTCAGTGGTAGGGAATTGCAAAAGCAACGAGCACAAAGTCTCGAGAACATCGGAGAGTATCTTCAAAATCCTTCGGTGCACCAAGCAATCACCTGGAGTGAGGGGCTCCCCGGGAGGAAGTAGTTACGAGAACCTAGAGTCAGAGTTAGTAAAATCATTTCATCCAAATAGAAGAGAGGTCAGAGTCCCAGAGTATAGATGAGGAGTAAAATATCCTAATCCCACCCAATGGCGACGTGGGCCCATGGGCCACACAGCCATGTTAGTAAAACAATTTTCATCGACTAGACTCAACTTCGGCCAAGGAGTGTGGAAGGGGGATTCCTACAGGCAGAACTTATGACGCCCCCGATTTGACCATACACTAATCATACACGCAAACGTGTACGATCAAGATCAGGGACTCACAGGAAGATATCTCAACACAACTCTACAAATAAAGTAAGTCATACAAGCATCATATTACAAGCTAGGGGCCTCGAGGGCTCGAATACAAGAGCTCGACCATAGACGAGTCAGCGAAAACAACAATATCTGAGTACAGACATAAGTTAAACAAGTTTGCCTTAAGAAGGCTAGCACAACTGGGATACATATCGAAAGAGGCATGGGCCTCCTGCCTGGGATGCTCCTAAACTACTCCTGGTCGTCGTCAGCGGCCTGCACGTAGTAGTAGGCACCTCTAGTGTAGTAGGAGTTGTCGTCAACGGTGGCGTCTTGCTCCTGGACTCCAACGTCTGGTCGCAACAATTGGGTATAGAAAGGGGAAAAAGGGGGAGCAAAGCAACCGTGAATACTCATCCAAAGTACTCGCAAGCAAGGAGCTACACTACATATGTATGCATTGGTATCAAATGAACAAGGGGTAGAATATGTGGACTGAACTGCAGAATGCCGGAATAAGAGGGGGATAGCTAGTCCTATCAAAGACTACGCTTCTAGCAACCTCCATCTTGCAGCATGTAGAAGAGAGTAGATGGTAAGTTCACCAAGTAACACCGCATAGCATAATCCTACCCGGCGATCCTCTCCTCGTCGCCTTGTTAGAGAGCGATCAACGGATTGTATCTGGCACTTGGAAGGGTGTATTTTATTAAGTATCTGGTTCTAGTTGTCATAAGGTCAAGGTACAACTCTGGGTCATCCTTTTACCGAGGGACACAGTTATTCGAATAGATCAACTTCCCTGCAGGGGTGCACCACATTTCCCAACATGCTCGATCCCCTTTGGCCGGACACACTTTCCTGGATCATGCCCTGCCTCGGAAGATCAACACGTCACAGCCCTACCTAGGCACAACAGAGAGGTCAGCACGCCGGTCTAAATCCTATGGCGCAGGGGTTTGGGCCCATCGCCCATTGCACACCTGCACGTTGCATACACGGCCGGTGAGCAGACCCAGCCTCCCTTATACAAGATCAGGCGTTCCAGTCCAACCCTGCGCGCGCCGCTCAGTCGCTAATGTCATGAAGGCTTCGGCTAATACCACGAAGTCGAGTGCCCATAACTGTTCCCGCGTAGTTGGTTAGTGCGTATAGGTCAGTGGCCAGACTCAGATCAAATACCAAGATCTCGTTAAGCGTGTTATTTTAAAGTAATCACGAACACCGACCAGGGCCAGGCCCACCTCTCTCCTAGCTGGTCTCAACCTAGCCTGTTGCTCCGCCATAAAGGTTCACTTAGAGGGCTGGTAGGACAAACGTCCTTTCGGACCCAATCCGTGAATCACTTGCGGGTACTCTACGAGCCGACTCGACTTTAGTCACCACATATATCATGTATAAAGTATATAGTATATACCCGTGATCACCTCCCGAGTGATCACGGCCCGATAGTATAGCATGGCAGACGGACAAGAATGTAGGGCCACTAATGTTAAACTACCATCCTATACTAAGCATTTAGGATTGCAGGTAAGGTATCAATAACTGTAGCAACAATGATAGGCTATGCATCAGGATAGGATTAACAGAAAGCAGTAACATGCTACACTACTCTAATGCAAGCAGTAGAGAGAAGAATAGGCGATATCTGGTGATTAAGGGGGGGGGGCTTGCCTGGTTGCTCTGGCAAGAAGGAGGGGTCGTCAACAACGTAGTCGATCGGGGCACCAGCAGCGGCGTCAGTCTCGTAGTTTACCGGAGAGAAGAGGGGGGAGAAACAATGAATACAATGCAAACAGATGCACAACGATGCATGACATGACAAGTAGTGGTGCTAGGGGTGCCCTAACGCGGTATGAGGTGATACCGGTGAAGGGGGGAAACATCTGGGAAAATATCCTCGGTGTTTCGCGTTTTCGGACAGATGAATCAGAAGGGGAAAGTTGCATGTTCGCTATGCTAGAGATGTGTGGCGGACGAACAGGCCGCGTATCCGGATTCGTCTCGTCGTTCTGAGCAACTTTCATGCACAAAGTTTTTCCATCCGAGCTATGGTTTATTTTATATTGATTTTAAAAGATTTAAATCATTTTTAGCATTTATTTAATTAATTTAATTCAACATTATCCAGAACAGTGCATGTTGACGTTAGCATGACGTCAGCAGTCAACAGGGGTGTTTGACTGGTCAAACTGACATGTGGGACCCACCTGTCATTGACCGTTTAGTCTAATTAGGGTTTAACTAATCTAATTACTGTTTAATTAAACTAACTAGTTAATTAGATTAATTAAACATGATTAATTAAATTAATCAATCAATCAATTAATTATTATTAATTAGTTATTATTTATTTATATATTTTTAAAATAATTTTAATAAATTTTTTAAAACGTTCCAGGGGCTGGGCCCCGTTTGGCAGTGGCCCAAAGGGGCCTAACGGGTTCGAGCGAGCAGCGGGGCGGGGCACCCGAACGGGCGCTGGGCGGGCACGCCGCCATCGGACGCAGGGCGTGGCCAGAGCAGGGGGCCTGTGGCCACGACATCGGTGAGGGAAGGCGTGTGCCTGGCATGGGGATTGGCGTAGTAGCGGTAACCGGGCGGCATGAGGCAGCGGGAGTCCGCGGCAGAGCGGGACAAGGGGTGCAGGAGGCGATGGAGGTGAGCACCGACGCGAGCGGCTGCGGCGGGTGGAGCTGGCGAGGCGAAAAGCGCGGGCACGGGGAGGGCGCAGCGGCTGCGACGGCGGCGGACGGAGCTGGCGCGAGCAGTAGCAGCAACATGTGAAGGGGGTAAGCGGGGCGTGCACGGGCACAGGCGGTCGCCACGGCTGGCGAGCGCGCACTAGGCGGGCGACGAGCGCGTGCGGCAACGGCGCGACGCGGGAGCAGAGAGGGAGGAGGGGAGGCGGCGGCTCACAGGGGCCCGGTCGATGAGGGCAGCAGGCTCGGGGTGGTCCGGTGAGGCAGACCAACGACGGGGGCGAGGTGGCGGCGCCGGGGTCGACGACGGGTTGGTCGAGGCGGAGG